>NC_137818.1:61226887-61486887 GCF_963921795.1 Nannobrachium achirus
CGTGTGTGTGTGTGTGTGTGTGTGTGTGTGTGTGTGTGTGTGTGTGCGCGTGCGTGCGTGTGTGCGTGTGTGTGTGTGTGTGTGTGTGTGTGTGTGTGTGTGTGTGTGTGTGTGTCTACCCAGCATGCCACAGGCTCTGACCCCTGACCTTTCTTGTTAATGTTTGACATCTAAAAGTCAGCCGTAACCACCACAAGTCAAATGTGCTATATAGAGCAAAACTCAAATGATGTTCTTATAGTGGTCGTCTTGGGTTGATTGATTTCACGATTACTTTTAACCCTAATAATTCTGAGTTGACAGGGCTCCCCCAGCCTATTGGTCTGCTAAGTATTTCTTTCTCTACACCAAATCAGAGCTATCTTTTCTGCTGTTTTCGCAGAATGTAGGGCCCAGAATAGGAACACTACGGTTCAAGTGGTTGTTCGGTTGTGAAAAGTGATTTATCTTGTTTACAAAGAACAAAGCTCAAACAAGGCCTCGTAGGAACTGGTGCCAGCCACCACAAATGAGCTCGGCGTTCTCAAAACGGTTATTAATTATACCAATATTATCTAGTATTAGTGTAGGTATTGTCGCTTGATGATACCAGAAACAAAAAGGACAAAATAAGGTACTCTCGTACTTTGTCTACCTGTCGGGCTCTTGTTTACAGTTTACACGGTTGCATAGTGACCAAGAAAGGATCTCTGGTCTGATTACAACCTTCATGCTCTCGTCGTGAAAACAACAGCTGATTTTTTAAAAGCCTATGTTTCCACTACGAGAGCGTTCCTGTGCACCAGTGTGAACTAGAGTGGCTGTTTACTTTCCCCGAGCAGAGTTTTGAGAGCCAGCACTTCCCAGCACCCCTCCCAACTGCATCCTTCACTGACAAACACAATAGAGCGACCTCATTGTTGGGCCACAGACCTGACGCATTATCTTTTGTGTCAAAGCTGAAAGGAAAACACATGAAACCCGCAAGACTCTCTCCACGCAAAGGCTCGCTCGACGAATGGGAGAGCGCCGTGCCAAAGGAAGAACGTTCTCGAGGAAGTGCCAAATGAAGTTCAGGTTCTAAACGGTTGACAGTCTCGTCTCTGTTTCCCCCCGAGCTCCTCTCAGCGTCGCCGTTCACCTCCTCAGTGTTTTAAGAGAAAGGGATAGAGCAGGAGACAAGCTGTGGAATGCGTGTGAAACTTCTCCATGTTTTAATGTTCTTGTGTACCACAGTGATGGCATGGAGCTAACTATCTCTCCCTGCTCTGTAATCATGTAGCGCTAATTAGAACCAGCTTGACACGTTTTTATGTCTCTCTGGATAGGTTAGGTTCACAGATTGCTTCCAAATCCTGTTTTCTCACAAATTAATTTTGAGTTTACATTGTCCTTTGATTGAGTGCATTGAAGATTAGCCAGTGTATTCACATGTAATACCTATAAATCCTCCTAACATAATTATATTGCTTATGGAAGAAGGCAGGTGGAAGATGTAGGCCTACTCTACCACAGCTTACTTGAATAAAAGTACAACAGTACTGACATCAAATAACAATGATTTAAAATTGGTCAAAAATGTACAAAGAAAACAGCACATCTACAAGTTCTCAATGCACTGCGATGTTTTGAGAGCTTGTAGATCAGCTATTTCCGAATAGACAACAACATTAGGGCTTAGAGATTGATAATACAGAGTAACTTGTAACAAAAGCTGTTAAAGCAGCATTGTATAGTTAATTTGGGCGTAAAAAAAGTACAATATTTGCCTCTGAGATGTATTAGAGTAGAAGTATAAAGTATGAAGAAATTAAAATATGTAAGTACAAGTACCTCCAAATTGTAAATATACTTAGTTACTTTCCACCACTGTGCTTATTATGTCACTTAATTAGTGGTTGCTGTGTCTTTGTAGCTTGTTGTGACTAAAGTCACCAAATGTTCCAGGTAAACTGAGCCGAAGCCTCTAATCCTCCAACGCTCCTTACAACATGACTGCGTCTACTCTCTGCCTAAGTGCCTAAGCCTTTCCCTACATCAATCACTGTCTTTTCAAGGCTCAGTTACAGTTAGCATCCAGTGCGCCACATTGCACAAGTCATGTCACAGGGGCGACCGCGTATTTCCCAGTGAACCTGTGCGCAAACTAAGGTGGGGGCCGATGGGCAAGGAGGGTCGCGAGCTTATGAGAAACAACTAAAATAAGACCTTAAAACCTGGCGAAAACAGTTGCGTGCATTAGCGGAAGATGACGATAAAGGAAATCATTAAATGGAAAACATTAAATTAACTTCTGAAAAGGCTTCTAAGCCTACACTATAGCCTACAAAAAACTAGTGGAACTGCGATCTTGCCACACGTGAATAATTGTTATACTTGTAAACAATAACACAGACAATATAAATCCTTAGTCTAGTTGTGGGAAGAAAAGGTTATCATCATGGCCCCAAATAACTTTTAAATATCTTGCAATTGGCGACGAGTCTCTTACTAAATCGGCAAGAGTGCCTCTCATTCTCAATACATAAAGGCTAAGCTATATAACCTCTCCATCATCAGCAATAGTCAGTGGTGCGCGTTCCCCACACTCCCAAGCCCCCACCGTTGCGCTTAGGTTTACCGGGAAATACGCGGTCGCGTCACAGGGATCATTACAGAGACTATAGTTTGACCACATTATTCTGTGCACTGTGTGTGCAGTCACGAATGTAATGGTTTGTTTCTTTATAGGTAGCAGGTTGATATGTAAAGAAAAATAGGCACTAAAAAGATGAAGTTGAGCGTGAAACGAGATGTTCTGCCGCATTTTGTCTGGTGTTCATGTCCAAATTCTGATTGGCTAGTAGTCCAACATGGTAGTGTGCCATCAATGACACTCTAAGGTAGAAATCTAGTGTCAGCGTTTTATTTTGAACCACATTAAACCTGGCATCCATATTTTTAACATTCTTGAAAAGAAATCCAAAATAACCGAAATGCGATGAGCTTGTAGGTATGAGCTTGTTGGTATTTTCACTATTCGCCATACAACAAAGTATGGTTTTACCATTTAAACAAGTTGTTGACCGAGGTCACCCAAAGTCAGGTCAGTTCCCTTTTTCCCTCCACACCACAAATCTCTTAAAATAGCAGATCTGCGAGCTCACAACATGTCACAACGCAACACGTTGTGAGCTTGTAGATCGGTTACTTTCACCTAGATTTTCGCCAGCCTAGGTTTCAGGTGGTAAACCCAATACTTTCAGTGTCACTAACTAACTTTAGTGAGTATGTACTAACGGTGACTGTTGTTTCATACGTTAATTGTGGCCGGTATCTCCTCTGTCTGCCAGAGTTAGCAGCAGTCATGTTGCTCTGACAGTTGAAGGAAATAAAAACAGAATGGTCCAGTCACCCTGAAGCTATTGTTACGCTTCATTTAACCCGGCAACAGTCCGCCATTCCGAAACACCGCTATTCCGAAGCAGGGTTAGGGTTAGGGTTAGGGGTAGGGTTAGGGTTAGGGTTAGGGTTAGGGTAAGGGTTAGGGTTAGGGTTAGGGTTAGGGTTAGGGGTAGGGTTAGGGTTAGAAGTCAACGTTCGGAATAGCGGTGTTGGGTTAGAAGTCAACGTTCGGAATAGCGGTGTTTCGGAAAGGCGGGGTGTAACCATTTAACCCAACTTGTCACAATTTTGTACCTGACTCTCTAAAGGTCATAAACACACCAGGAGCAAAGCGAATAAACGATGCGAAAATGTGTCACGATTATTTCACATCAAACCTTTATTTTGGTTGGCCATTGGGAACTGCTGCTCTAATCACATGCTGGTGCACGTTATTTTATATACATCTTTACATAATGTTACAGCAGCAGGTAATAACAAGAGCGTGATGTCAGCAGTTCTCCAGCATGGTATTATTATTATTCTGGATTAACCAGTTAATGCTTTCATCAAGAAAAGCATACAGACATAATTGAATGTTATGTGTACATGCACTAGAAATAATTTGCTAAATGAATTTGGATTGAACTGAATCAGATCAGAAATGTCCTGTATGCTTTAAGCTAGAGATTATCGTAATAAAGGAATAAAGGAATCCTGGTTTATACACTGCAGGTCTAATACTACAGTACATATTATTATTAATAATGACCTTAATGACATTAATGTCATTTATGATGTGTGTCATGCAAAGAAAGGTCAACACGAACGTCCCAGTACTTATATCCATCCTGAGCCCCTTTCATCAGCATATCAAATAATAGACTGGTGATAAGCAAAACAAACACCGCTTTGCTTCTAATGTTGCAGCAATGCTTTTGAGCTGGTGGGAAAGTAGGCTACGGTACTGCTAAAGAGGGATCTTAAGATCAGGGCCAGGTGTTCCCAAAATGTTTCACTCGAGACCCAAAAGATACATATGGTGTCTCCCTGGGACCCAAGCATACACAATATTAACCCATTCAGAACGGGTACACATTATTGTGTATCATTATTTTATGCTATTAACAATTGAAAAATAGCAGATATACAAGCTCACAGCGCGGCACCGAGTGCCGCACTGCGAGCTTGTATATCTGCTATTTTTGAAAAATTGTGAAAATTTGAATTTTGACCCGATTCTATAAGTGTCTTTTGAATCATTCTAAGATTTTTTTGAAAAACCTATGTTTCTATGTCAGCAATCTGGCCAGCCATCGTCAAAGAAAAGGTCCTTTTCACTTAAATGGAGCTCAGTTAGTCTGTTCTTGAGAGACTACTATGTCAGTGGTTCTAAAACCTTTTCATGTGAAGGACCCCCAAACTGATATTTATTTGGCCACGGACCCCCATCTCATAATATTTAGTTCCAGGGACCCCCCAGAAGCAAAATTTGAGTTACAAACGTTTCCTTTGAAAATACATACTGTATGTTCAAAGATTTGCACACATTTCTATGACTTTTTCAAAAATAGCAGATCTACAAGCTCGCAGCGCGGCACTCGGTGCCGTGCTGTGAGCTTGTATATCTGCTATTTTTCACTGGTTAAAGCATTCAATAATTCTAGGCCTAAATGAACCATTAAGACATGATTTCAGAAAAAGTGAAAACAGTTCCCAACAAATCGCAATTTGGGGGAGGCCAAAGCTGAATGGGAAGAGAGGCCACTTGGGAAACAGACAGTGGTGGAAAGTACATTTACTTAAGTACTGTACTGTACAATTTGGAGGCATTTGTACTTTACTTGAATATTTCCAATTTCCAACACTTTTACTTCTACTCCACTACATCTCAGATCCATATATTGTACTTTTACTCCACTACATTTATTTGAAAACTTTAGTTACTAGTTGCTTTACAGATATCAATTATAATATGATAAAACATACATGAATCACTTGTAGCCCTATATTCTCATCCATCCATGATCCATCCATCCATCTTCAACCGCTTATCGGGTCGCGGGGGTAACAGTTCCAACTGAGACCTCCAGAATTCCTTATCCTGAGCAACTTCCTCCACTCCCTCAGGGAGTATACCGAGGCGTTCCCAAGCCAGTTTGGAGATATAATCCCTCCATCTGGTCTTTGGTCTGCCACGGGGTCTCCTCCCAGTGGGACGCGCATCGAGGACCTTCCTAGGAAGGCGCTCGGGGGGCATCCGTACTAGATGCCTGAACCACCCAAGCTGACTCCTTTCCAAGTGTAGGAGCAGCGGTTCCAAGTCTCTCTCGGGTGAACTTCTCACCCTATCTCTAAGGGAGATACCAGCCACCCGTCTGAGGAAACCCATTTCGGCCGCTTGCACCCGCGACCTTATACTGTCGGTCATGACCCACACTTCATGACCATAGGTGAGAGTAGGAACGAAGATTGCTCGGTAGACAGAGAGCTTTGCCTTCCGGCTCAACTCTTTTTTCTTCACCACAGTGCGATTTAGCGACTGCAAAACCGCTTCTGCTGCTCCGATTCTCCTGAGTCCAGCTGATCTCCTTCTCCGTCTTCCCCTTTCTCTCATTTGTGAACAAGACCCCGAGATACTTAAACTCCTTCACCTGGATTCTCTACATAGGAAATTTGAAAATAGCCGAACTACAAGCTCACAACGCGCCGCGATGCGACGCGTTGTGGGCTTGTAGATCGGCTATTTTCAAACATTTTTGTACTTTTGGTCTTCAACTATATTTTGATGCCAATGCTTTTGTACTTTTACTCAAGTAACATTTGAACACAGGCCTTTTACTTGTAACAGAGTACCTCTACCGTGCAGTATTGATACTTTTACTTAAGTAAAACATTTTAGTACTTTTGGAAACAGACGGTCTCAGGTTCCATTCCTGGCCCTGGTCGAGGTGTCAGCTTTTGAAATAATAATTTAAATTAAAATGAAAAGGGATATTTCCTCGTGACCTATTAAAGATGGTTGTGTGACCCAAAGGTGAGTCCGGACCCATTGTTTGGGAAACAGCGTCTCAGATAGGAGCATGAAGCGCTGTATAAGTGGCGTAACCTCCGGAAACACTGTAATGCAACACAGACGTGTCATGAATGCTGATGCTTTCTTTAAATGCAAGGCTTTTATGAGCTGGTTGGAAAAAATAAAAAACGGATCAAAACGGAACGCTGCAGGTGTGTGCAGGTATCATATCACACTTCCTCACTTTATTGGGTGGGTGTGTGTGTGTGTGTGTGTGTGTGTGTGTGTGTGTGTGTTTTGTGCGTGTATGTTTGTGTGTATGTTTCTGTTCGCATGTGGGTGAGAGAAAGCTGAGGTTAGGGCATTATCGACTTGTGATTTTTGCAAGTCGACTCGACTCAGTAAAAAGTTGAGTTGAAGTCGACTTTATCGTTTGATAACGTCATCACACACGACGTCCCAATTATTTTATAAAGTTTAAGTGTATAGAGGGTATCTTCACATTTCTAAAGTGCCAATTGAAGGACTTTTTAATACCTCTAAAATGACAAATTAAACATTGTCCAAATTGTCAAATATATGGAGGCAGGAATTGTGAAAATAGCCGATCTACATGCTCACAATGCCTCACATCGCGAGGCGTTGTGAGCATGTAGATCTGCTATTTTCACAATAGAACCATGTTATACCAAATGTCATGTAGCACTGTAATATCGGATCATTCCGTCCTTGACAATAAGCAATCCTACTGTTTGAATGCTGTACAGACGCGCGCATGGAGGAAAAATAATGATAGAAAAAAATACAAAGGATTTATTTTTTCAACTTCGACTTTCTCTGGTGGGAGTCGACTTGTGTAATGAAGTCGACTCAGTCGACTTGTCGACCTTTTCGTTAATGCCCTAGTGTGTGTGTGTGTGTGTGTGTGTGTGTGTGTGTGTGTGTGTGTGTGTGTGTGTGTGTGTGTGTGTGTGTGTGTGTGTGTGTGTGTGTGCGCGCGCGCGCGCGCGTGCACTACAGTGAAATCCTACCGTAAGTGTTCATTGGACTCCAGACCAGAGTGTAGCTTGATGTTGTTCTTGGCTGTGTGTCTGCACTCTCCTGGTCCCTGCCAGAGGACGACATCAGATACAACAGATAAGATGCAAAGTAACTAAGTACACCGTCGCTGTCGGGCAGAAAACTCTTATCTACTTGATCATACTACTATACTTGTAGATCTGCTACTTTTGCTATTTATTTATTCAAATCCTGAAAAGGTACAGTTTTGGACATATGAGGTTTCCACCCGACAGAGACGGAAGCAGGCACGTGCACACATAGACATCAAAGGGGGCTTGAGCCCCTGCCCTTTTATCCGTCTGTAAAAAGTGCCCTCTCCAGACCATGAATGCAGTTTTTTACTATGATTAAAGAAATTCAAATGTCCTCATTCCATGCCATACCTGAAGGCAGCATTCAAGAGAATTGCCTTGTCCAAACTCTCCTGAACTTGAAAGCAGCATCTTATGTTGAAACCAACTATGCCTAGAAACCAAGCATCGGAAATACAGTAGCTGAGGTCTGCTATTTTCGATATTTTCACCAAAAGGGCCCTCTTAGAAATGTCAGCCCTTGCCTCTCTAACATTCTCTGCACGTCCCTGGACTGTGCTTAAAGTGATAGTTCACCTATTTTTGACATGAAGCTGTGTGAAATATTTTAAAATAGTGGTTGCCAATGTATTAATCCATTACCAGAGTCCCGTGGTCAGAGTTCTGGTCAGTTTTAGATGAATATAAAGTAGTTCCGGTGATTTGGCAGGGGCTCATGGCCCAATCATTAAAAATAGATGAATCCACAAAACTAGCGTCATTTGTATTGTTGACCTTTTTCCACCAAATAGACCAACTTTCGTTCAACTTTGACCCCTCTGTCACATGGTACTATTTTTTGTGTCCAGTATCACTACGCCGCTGCAACGTATTTCCCTAAAACAAGGTGCTTTGCAGGCAGCTGATCAGAACGAAACCTCGCTCTATATGGTAGAAATAGGCCAACAATACAAATGACGCTAGTTTTGTGGATTAATCTATTTTCAATGATTGGGCCACGCCAAATGGCTCCCACCCCATTGGAACTACTTAATATTCATTAGAAACTGACCAGAACTCTGACCACGGGACTCTGGTAATCAATTAATACATTTTTAACCACTATTTTAATGGTTTAAGTATTTCACACAGCTTTATGTCAAAAATAGGTGAACTATCACTTTAAGTACAACGTTGACTAACCCTAATCCTTTTTACTTTACCTGAGTATTTAAAAATGTCAATAATTAAAACTTCTTCTCCACTAAACTTTAGATTTGAATACAAACCTCTTTAATTCTATAGCTTTTCATAAATAGCCTATCTACAATTTCACAAAGTGCCACAAATTTGTGACATGTTGTGAGCTTGTAGATCTGCAATCCCCCCCCCCCCCCAAAAAAAAAAGAAATCAACACATTTTGAAATATCTTTCCAAAATGTGCATAATGCGTACTTTTACTTTATTGATGCCAATACGTTCGTACTTTTTCTGAAGTAAAATGTTGAATGCAGCATAACGTGGCTTAGCAACTAACACATGGGAGTCCCTCTCCCACCGCTGACAGCTTGTCAGTGGTAACAGGAGACAGTAGCCTCAGTGCATGCGTGCTGTCGGCTTGGAGACACAATAAAGCCCCAGCCACAGGATAGAGACATTGAGATGGCTTTATGTAGTTCAACCATTTCCTTTATCACACAAAGTGAGATGTTTTCATTACCAAAGGCACTGCTTCTGTTTCAATAATGAGTGCCCCCCCCCCCCCCCCCCCCCTCCCCCTTTGGTATTTGATGCTTTATTGAGAGAGACAGGAAGGGTGGGAGAGAGAGAGAGAGAGAGAGAGAGAGAGAGAGAGAGAGAGAGAGAGAGAGAGAGAGAGAGAGAGAGAGAGAGAGAGAGAGAGAGAGAGAGAGAGAGAGAGCGAGAGAGAGAGAGAGAGAGAGAGAGAGATAGAGAGAGGTTGACATTCAGCAAAGTGCTGCGGGTCAGATTTGAACAGTGGTGTAAAGTAGCTAAGTGCAATTACTGAAGTACTGTACAATTTCAAAGTACTTTTACTTTAGTATGTACCCTTTTCAGTACTAGTTACTTTTCAGATGATCAAAATTATTGATTGCGACCAAAGGTCGCAGTTTACCATGAGAAATGTCACAGCTTGTCTCAGTGTGTGTACACATTTTTACAGTCTATGGGTTGGTTCCCTTGACACATCACTGTGACATCACAGGTGAAAGTCCATATATGGGTGTAAATAAGTAAAGGGTTTCTCTAGGCTAGGGTTCAGGGCTAGTAAGGGGGTTTTTAACACTGCCATGTTCACCGGTCAGAGTGAAGAAGAGGAGAGGTGGATTCCATATGTTATGGTTTTTGCCAGACCCATGAAATGGGTAGGCCTATTAAGCAAATGTCGGTCTGTCCGGGTTTTCTATATAAAGGGTATATATGATGATGACATGATGATGACATGCCTACAAAAGGCATGATGTCATAAATGATGATGACAGACAGGGGGTCTGGCACAACCAGGTTGACCTGGTCTAGTTATTTATCAATGACGCATAACATGGTGGCCAGGCTCTGCTGCTGCTGTTGCTGTTGCCTCTGCTGCTGCCAAGGAGAAACTAAAGGCCTGACACTCCAACAGTCATTTTATAGCCCAGCCGGTGATGAATGAGTGTGTGCAGGTGTGAGTGAGTGGGAGCAGGTGAGTGGGGGTGGAGCCAAGTCATGACACAGGCCAGGGGGTGGGGTTGCTGTCCAGTGTGTCTTTTCTACAGCCGCCCCAAATACGGCAGTATTTACACAAACAAAAAAAGTCACACTGGCTGTAGGGCCGCCCCATGAACTGGGGGGGGGCTCAGGTGGTGGCAGACAAGGGGGCCCGGGTGCTGGGGGAGGCTCAGGTAACCTGGCTGCTGGAGGCGGGGCTGTAGGCAGAGATGGGGGTGTCAGAGGCGAAGCCTGGGCTGAAGGTGGAGGGGGCCTGGGCACTGCTGGAGGGGAGGATGCAGGAGGAGCCCTGGGCGGCGCTGCAGGAGGAGGAGGACTTAGCGGCGCTGCAGGAGGAGGAGGACTTAGCGGCGCTGCAGGAGGAGGACTTAGCGGCGCTGCAGGAGGAGGAGGAGGACTTGGCAGCGCTGCAGGCGGAGGAGGACTTAGCGGCGCTGCAGGAGGAGGAGGAGGACTTGGCAGCGCTGCAGGAGGAGGACTTAGCGGCGCCGTAGGAGGAGGAGGAGGACTTGGCAGCGCTGCAGGAGGAGGACTTAGCGGCGCCGTAGGAGGAGGAGGAGGACTTGGCAGCGCTGCAGGAGGAGGAGGAGGACTTGGCGGCGCTGCAGGAGGAGGAGGAGGACTTGGCGGCGCTGCAGGAGGAGGAGGACTTGGCGGCGCTGCAGGAGGAGGAGGAGAACTTGGCAGCGCTGCAGGAGGAGGAGGAGGACTTAGCGGCGCTGCAGGAGGAGGAGGAGGACTTGGCAGCGCTGCAGGAGGAGGCGGAGTCTTGGGCACAGGAGCCTGACGAGGAGGCGGAGTCTTGGGCACAGGAGCCTGACGAGGAGGCGGAGTCTTGGGCACAGGAGCCTGACGAGGAGGCGGAGTCTTGGGCACAGGAGCCTGACGAGGCGGAGTCTTGGGCACAGGAGCCTGACGAGGAGGCGGAGTCTTGGGCACAGGAGCCTGACGAGGAGGCGGAGTCTTGGGCACAGGAGCCTGACGAGGAGGCGGAGGAGGAGCCCGAGGCGCTGGAGGCTTCACAGGAGAGGCCTTTGGAGGCCTGGACTGGAGGGAGGACAGTACCTGCAGCATTCTGCTGTAATTGTCCTGCATTTTGCTGTAGTTGTCCTGCATTTTGCTGCAGTTGTCCTGCATTTTGCTGCATATATATTGGATAGTTGGATATCATGTAATATATATATATCTAGTTGAATACTATAAGGTCCATAAATTACATTACTACTATAAAGGGTATCAATACAAACAGGCAGGTTCTAGCAATGACATACAATAAAATACAACACGGGCACTCAAGAACTCACATCAATGACGCATAACATGGTGGCCAGGCTCTGCTGCTGCTGTTGCTGTTGCCTCTGCTGCTGCCAAGGAGAAACTAAAGGCCTGACACTCCAACAGTCATTTTATAGCCCAGCCGGTGATGAATGAGTGTGTGCAGGTGTGAGTGAGTGGGAGCAGGTGAGTGGGGGTGGAGCCAAGTCATGACACAGGCCAGGGGGTGGGGTTGCTGTCCAGTGTGTCTTTTCTACAATGGGTATTCCCCAGAATCCCAGAATCCCAGAATATGAAGATCCCTGATGTCATCGATATATATCATTGGCCAGATGGCCAACACACGGTTCAGACAGGGATCTCCATGTGTGGGCATAAAAGGGATGTACTATATACAGTACATGGATCTCCATATATGGGTAACTGAGCTTTGGTTGGCTAAAGTAAGTAAGTATCCATGGGAACCAACAGTTCCCAAGCCATGTGGCTCATAGGGTGCCAAGCAGGGAGGCATTAGGTCCTATTTCTCTAGTCTTTGTCTTTGGTGACTTGGCCGGGGAATTGAACCCCAACCTTCCAATCTCGGGGCGGACAATCTAATTTTTGAATAGCCAAAGTCTAAATGAAACGATCAATAATCATAGTTCAATGACATGATAGGCCTATATATGATTTTTAAATGGACTTTCTGCATAATACTTTAACTTCACTAATTCACATTAAGTCTAATTGATGCTAATACTTTTGTACATCCGAATGTATGACTTTGACCTTTTTTACGCTGTGCTATATATCGTCACTGTCGGGCAGAAACCTCGTATCTCCAACTTTCAAATTTGTAAATGTTTTCCTAAAGTAAAGCCCTGCTTCATAATACAAGGCCATCGCACAAAAGTAGTGAGAACAGCAGATCTACAAGCATGCTTTTAGATCGGCTGTTTTCACTAGTTTAAATAATTTTTAATGATGAATGAAGTACAAAACAAACGGTTTTGAACATGCAAGGTTTCCACCCGACAACGACAATATACTTTTATTTAAGTCAGTCTTCCCGCTCTCGATTCAAACCCTGCTCAGCTGATAGAATGTGATCTTACTCGGTGATCCCCATGATCAGCTTTCTTTTCCATTCTTATAAAAACAAAGAGTGAGAAAGCTTTCAATTCAATTAACCATTTTTTAAACCTATAGGGATCACGTTGAGGGAGCGAGACATTTATCATTTACGATGCCGCCACGTTTTGACAAAGCAAGAATAACATTCGCCTAGAAAAAATATATTTTTTAATCTGTTTTATCTGTTCCAGTCATTCTCCTCACACGGGCAGAATGTGAGCTTCAGAGGAAAGGAAAGTGGAGACGGGGCGATTACATGGGAAGGGAAAGGGTGCAGCAGTACATTTCCTGTGTCTGTTTCCTTCCTCTCATCTTTAACTACTTGAACCCTAGCGCCACCATTCTGGGCCAAATGTTCGCCTGCGTACCTGCGTACCTGCTTGCACACATACAGACGCACACGCACGCACACACGCACGCACGCACGCACGCACGCACGCACGCACGCGCACACACACACACACACACAGGGGTGTCGCACCAAATTCTGGGCCCTGGGTACAAGGATTCACTGCGGGCCCCCCATGAATGTTCGTCATAGGAAGAGGGGGTTTAACCCACTGGGAATGCATTATTACGCGTTATTTTGTGCTTTAACTATTGAAAAATAGCAGATATTGCGCTGCGAGCTTGTAGATCTGCTATTTTTGATAAATCGTGAAAATGAGTTTGAAAAACCTACGTTTCTATGTAAGTGCGTGCTCAAACCTTTTCATGTGAAGGACCCTCAAAATGACATGTATTTGGTCATGGACCCCCATATCACAATATTTAAGACCCCCCCTAGAAATGAAATTTGAGTTACAAATGTTCGCTTAAAAAATATATTCAAAGATTTGCACGCATTTTCATGACTTTTCACAAATAGCAGATCTACAAGCTCGCAGCGTGGCACTTGGTGCCGCGCTGTGAGCTTGTATGTCTGCTATTTTTCAATAGTTAAAGTATAAAATAATGAAGGCCCCTCCACCTTGGCCCTAGTAACTTGGTGCCACGCTGGTGCCAACTTGGTGCCACGCTGTGAGCTTGTATATCTGCTATTTTTCAATAGTTAAAGTATAAAATAATGAAGGCCCCTCCACCTTGGGCCCTAGTAACTCAGTCCCCCCCCCCCCCCCTCCCTCCCCTTGTGACGCCACTGCACACACACGCATGGCTTCAGGACCTGGAGCAACAGTGAGACAGAAGGGGGTTGATTTAGTGCTGATCCATTCTGTAGCTGTTGGCTACGTTAGGAATTCTGCTCGGCACAATTTGTAAAAAAAAAAAAAAAAAAAAATCTTTCTTCTCCATCAATCTGATTATTCAGCTTGAAGAAACACCAGCCTAACAGAGCAAAAATCCTGCCCTCTGGCAGAGAAAAGAGCCGGTCACCTGCTGTGGGATTTACTGGGTCTCTAGGGCAGAGGTTCTCAACCTGTGGGTCAGGGCCCCCAGGGGTTGTCCCCAGGTGACAGTGAAGTGACAGTTTGAGGACTTTTAAGATCTTTTTCATAACAAGAAAAAGACCATCGCTGCATCAAAAGTAATCAACAAACTATACTAAAAAAACTGGCAAACACTGGTCAAAATGTCAAATAATAGAAGAAAGAACAGGTGTGTGTGTGTGTGTGTGTGTGGGGGGGGGGTACAAATATAATTATTTTGGGGGGTCACGGCCTGAAAAGGTTGAGAACCATCTTTAATCACAATTAATTATTTGTATGACAATGTCCACTACAATTTCATGATAGTCGTCGCAGTCCTATTCAACCATGCAGATTTTTGTTTGTTTTAATATAACCATATAAAAATATAACTGCTATTCCTACATTACTGGTACTGTACATTTAAAACGTAACATTATATAAAGCACATAATGAAAATACACTGTCATCATATAATTGCATGTAATGTGGAACTTGTTCAGTGAATGTAGCACCTTTGCGTGGTTGGATAGCCTTGGATGTGTTATAAATTCAATTCCATTTGGCATTTAATCCTGTGCTGGCCCTGTACTGGCCCTGTACTTGGTCTGATCTCCTCACCAGAAATAGCAGATCTACAAGCTCACATCGCGTCGCAAGGAGACGCGTTGTGAGCTCTCAGATCGGCCAAATGTTCCCCCCAGAATAGGGGGGAACTAGGGTTCAAGTGGTTAACAACAACAGGAGAAAACAATGAATCACACACAAGAATTACAACTGATCACAGGTAGAGTCAGGGAGTCCCACTGTACTGTAATCAATGACTGACTGAGTTACATAATTTAGATCGTAAATGATTCAGAAGTTGTCTCAGATGTAAAGACTTGTCTACACAGGAATTTAGATATCATGCAGCCAAGCTGTGACGCGTTGCTATGTCTGCTAGTTGAAGCACATATGGCTGTTGGGTGGGTGGGATTTTCTTATGCCGCACATTATCCATAAATCCATACATTTACTCACAATAGAGAAATAATCTTTGGACATGGACTGAAAGCATTCATGGCTGAACCGCTTCACTACTCCACTCTTAAGCCCGCTCTGCTTCTGACTGCCCGGGGACAAGTTACCGAATGATGCTGTCGAAATGTCTCGGACCCTGTGCTGCAAACACTGTAAAGTCTACAGTATTATATCTATTATGATTCATGCTAGCTGAATCATCATTTCTATGATTCATGATGGCTGAAGGCGTGTTGTGTTGTGTTGTGTTTTTACAGCAGGAGGAGGATGACCCGGACCGGGGACAGCCCTGCATGCGCTGTGGGGAGCAGTGTCCTGGATTCAGAATGCACGGCTGGAGGTATGTGACGTAATAACCCACTGAACTATGCTATATTCCAGGGGTTTTCAAAGTGGGTGACGGGGCACCCTGGGGTGCCGTGACTGCAGTCCAGGGGTGCCGC
This sequence comes from Nannobrachium achirus, assembly GCF_963921795.1. Lineage (NCBI taxonomy): Eukaryota > Metazoa > Chordata > Actinopteri > Myctophiformes > Myctophidae > Nannobrachium > Nannobrachium achirus. Next base: position 61,242,313 of record NC_137818.1, read on the forward strand.
AAGATAATTTGATAATATTTTGAATTTATTTGGACACTTGAAAAAATATTACAGTACATTTTCAAGTTATTTTCAGTAAGTTCTAACCAAATTAAACCAAAGTATTATCTCAACGTTTCCCTCGCAACATAATCACTAAAATATCGTCACTGTCGGGCAGAAACCTCGTATCTCCAAGTTTCAAATGTTTACGTCTTTTGGGAAAGCAAAGCCCTGCTTCATCATACAAGACCGTCGCACAAAACTAGTGAAAACAGCCGATCTACAAGCACACAACGCCTCGCATCGCGAGGCGTTAGTACATTTTATAGATGATGTATAGATGAGATACATTTTATAGATGATAAATACAAAACAAACGGTTTTAAAGGAGTAAAGGCTCATTCCCACCGGACGCAATAAAGATAACGATAACTATGTCGGCGTTCACATCAATAATGACAGCTTTATTGTTGTGGTGTGGACTACCATCCACAATTGAAAACAATATTTTCTTTATTGTTATCGTGCCCAGTGGGAAAGGGCCTTAAGGCAACGTTTCTTCACAGGTTTATAACTGAGTCAAATTAGCACTGACGGTTTCACTGTTCAATGTTGGTTGGTTTTATCTTTTCATTGTTATGTCGACAGCAGTTGTAGTGTAGACTACTGTATATTATGGACATATACATACTGTGTGTGGAGTGTAAAGGACAGTGTCATATTGGTGCCATTAGAAATCAGATTAACTGTGTACTGACCGTGCTCATGTTGAACGTAGATAGGCTATACTAATGACACAAAACAAACAATCAGTGCGCTGCACGCACAGGGTATTAAACACAGCAGATCTGCCTGAGCTACTGTGTGTTAATAGGAGGAACAAGGTCACAGCGTGACTTTAAACCCCGATAACAGCACTGCCGTTTTGTTTTACTTGTCATTATGTGTGCAGTGAAAACACGAGCACTACGGAGCAGACGGATTATCGTTATCCACGCTGGGATTTATAGTACGTCCTCCTCCTCGTCCAAATGAGCATGTGCAGTGATGCAGTGATGCGCACGCGCGCACGCACGCACGCACGCACGCACGCACGCACGCACACACACACACACACACACACACACACACACACACACACACACACTGTATAGTAAGAGTGAACATAGTCTTACTGTATGTCCTGTCTGGGGCCCCCTTGAGGGGCTTCTAGGGGTTCCCCAGAAAAATGAGCAACAGTTTAAAGCAGGGTTCTTCAACTGGGGGTCCGGGACTCCTAGGGGGTCCTCAGGGTTACTACAGGGGGGGTCCTCCAATTATTTGAGTGATAGAACTTTTTTTCCTCCTTTTTTATACTGTATTAACCACTTGAACCCTAGCATCCAGAACTTTAGCCAAAAATAGCAGATCTACAAGCTCACAATGCCTCGCAGTTGTGACCTTGTAGATCGACTATTTTCGGCAAAGAGGTTTGGTGTAGAGGGGAAAAAAGTACAGAGTGAAAGGACAAATTTAGTAAGTATTGATTGAAGTGGTTAAATATATCTGAAAACACTAATTGACATGAATCCAATATACACTGATGATTGTGCTGTCAAACGATGAAACTACCGGTATATGGACGAAAAGGTTGTGGGGGTCCCTGCTTCATCTCTCTCTCTCAACTAAGGGGTCCTTGGCCTGAAAACGTTGAAGACCCCTGGTTTAAAGACTTAAGCACTATTTTATTAGTTCATGATGAGCCTGTTGGCTATTTTCGAAATGTCTTGACAAATCATCTCTTATGGAGCCTGGAGGTCCCTGGCACAACATCTTTTTAAATGGGGTTCTGCGGCCTTTTGAGGGGACCAGATATAAAGGTTCTTTCCTGACATTGCACATTACTGCCAATGCCGGGACACAAATCTTGATTTTGTAACGTCTACTTCCACCTTAAATGACAACAATGTTTCAAAGGGTTCATATTTTAGATTGTAAATAGAGAAAAGAAAAGATGATTGTCAAAATGTTTTCATTTACTTCTTTCTTTTGTTTTAGCGATTTTAATGACAAGTTCAAGGTTCAAGGTTGTACTTTATTGTTACGTCTTTTGTACAGGTACATAAGAGTAAAACGTATATATATATTTTTTTCGGCTTCCTTACAGACAATGCAGTGGTATATAAAATAAAGCAGAACAACATAAAACAACACATCTAAAGATAAAATAATAAGTAATAATGACTTAGGAAGAAAGAGAGTGCAAAAGGCAAAAGAGCAAAGAGAATGAAAAAAGCATCCTCAGCTGTGCATGTGCATAAAGTTTTGTGTATTTTATACACCAATGGCATTATTTTCCCATAGTAGCTACTGTGACTTTGATTTCAGTGCATGGGGGCATGCGTGCAAGTGCCTAAATGTGTCTTTTTAGACACAATAAGCCGGCAATTTCTTTATTGCTATTTACCGTAACACTACTAGCCCCCATAAGTCACATCCAACCATGAAAGATTGTGGTGCATCTTGGGAATGGGCTTATTGAATCAAAAAATTTAGCCACTTGCACTCATGCCCCCAATTACTGAAACCATTGTCATTAAAATCGATAAAACGATAGAAAGAAGTAAATGAAAACGTTTTAACTCTCATCTTATCTTTCAACGTGATACGTGCGCATTAGGCAGCTGACCCCCATTTGAAGAGATTTCGTGCCAGGGAGCTCCATGGGAGAAGTTTTTTGGAGCTGTGTGAAGCACAGGCTCCCTATACGTGGCCGTGTGGGTCTGTCTGTCTGTCTGTGTGTCTGTCTGTCTGTCTGTGTGTCTGTATGTAGCCTGAACTTCCTAAACTTCGGCACGCACTAGTCCCACAGTTTTGCCACCACACACTCGCGCCATATGTCAAATCGAACGGCTTACTCGGGAATCGTGGGCTATTACTTTTCTAAGAGAAAGGTTCTATAGTTTAATTGATATTAATTTATTAGTGAATTAATTTTCCCCATTGACTTATAATGGGAATCGCAAAAACTCACATTCAATTATTTGTCTCTCGCAAACCATAGGGGCTAGAGTTTCAAGACTTGGAGAGGAGGTTCATAATGATTTCAAGGATTAAATAAAAAATAATTGTGTCATTTGGCCGCATGGTGGCGCCATAACACCCCACTTTACGTTTTGGCCTGTAACTCTTGAACCGTAGGTCGGAAAATTAAAAATATTTTTTCCCTGGATTCCTTGGGTCATGACGCATCTCCCCATATAGGCCACGCCCATTTGCGCCATGATAGATTTTCCGCCATCTTGAATTTTCTCCAAAACACACTTTTTGCTCCTTTTCCTACATATTTTCTTCAAATGTCACAAAAATCGGTACACATGATCCACACACACACACACACACACACACACACACACACACACACACACACACACACACACACACACACACACACACACACACACACACACACAGCTCCACTTCACACGGGTGTGATTTTTGTTGTTAGATAGGAATTAGAACAGCATTCTACAGCTGTAGGTGGTGGAGATAACAGTGGAGAGTGAAACCTGACACATTCTCTCTACTTCTCACATTCTCATTCTTGTTCATGTCTAGCCTGTGAAATAATAGTTAAATTAAACTTTTTCTCATTTTGCTGGGGACCCACTGGAAGCCCCTTGGTGCTCCCCAGACCACACTTTGAGAACCACACTGGCTTATAGCAGTCGGCTGGAACAAACTCTTATGGACACGGGGGGAATTCCACTGTTCTCTAGAGGTGTGAGTCTGACGTCTCTAGTGTGCAGTTGTGTGTATTGGGTTTCAAAGAATTTAGGGTTTTTCTTGTATCAGTGAATTTTATACTGAGTACTCAGATTCTTTTTTACTTTAGTAAAAGTAGCATATCGTCACTGTCAGGCAGAAACCTTATATCTCCAAGTTTCAAATTTGTTTTTTTGTTTTTTCGCAAAGCCCTGCTTCATCATACAAGGCCGTCGCACTAAATTGGTGAAAACAGCAGATCTACAAGCACACAACGCCTCGCGGTGCGAGGCGTTGTGTGCTTGTAGATCGGCTGTTTTCACAAGTTTAAAAAGTTTTAAAACGATAGATGCAAAACAAACGGTTTTGGACATACAAGGTTTCCACCCGACAACGACGATATGATATAATTTGGTCCACACTCCTTGGGGTGTTTTTTTTTGTCACTGTAGTGTGTATTTGCACACGCGTGAAATGCGTCCTCTGCATGTTACCCATCCATCCTAGGAGCAATGAGCAGCCGTTGGTTGTAGCACTCGTGAGCAGTTAAGAGTTTAAAGTGTCTTGGTTTGACACTAGGGATGGGACGATACGCGATATTATCGTTTATCGTGATAAAAAAACACTCGCGGTAATCGTATCGTTGCAATTTAATTTATCGTGATATCGTCCTCCGTCATGCACTGGGATCAATTCACCTTTTATTTGCCGAGCTGCATATCTGGTACTGGTAAAAGGTACTTATAATATACATACTTAATAATCTTTTTTCGCTCTTTATCAAATGTCTTTGCCAAAAAATAGCAGATCCACAAGCTCACAACGCGCCGCGACGTGTTGTGAGCTTGTAGATTGGCAATTTTGGAGCAAATGTTCCGCCCCAGGATAATGGATTTTGATTATCGCGATTATATTGTAAATCGCAATTTCTTTTGTCACAATAATCGTGATATGAAATGTTCATATCGTCCCGTCCCTATTTGACACTTCGACACATTGATTCAATGCTCAGGCCTGGAATCGAACGTGGGACCTTTTGCCTTCCCAGGCGGGCTCTCTAACCAGTGTCTGAAATAAAGTTTATCATCATCTAACCATTCAGCCCAATGCCACAATGTAAAAACACTCTTGTCACAAGTAAAAGGCCTGCCCTTCAGGTTCCATTCTGAACAGCAAATAACAGCTTTAATCAGCCCTAACTTTATCTCCTTTCTCTCTTTCTGACCCAGCTGGCTCTCTTGGCCATGTAATTAATCCGGCCCTTTGTTGTAATCAGATTAGCCTTTATGGCTGTAATAGACCACTCCCCTCTGCGATAGGCCCTCCCTCTCTGTCACTTTCCCCGCCTCCCTTCGTCCCACGCTGGTTATATGATATCCATTTCATTATGTGTTTTCTGTGCTTGCATAGATTAAGGCGGCCACAGTTTGGATTATTTGTATTTGTAGGATTGTAGCTGCACATTTTGTAACATGTGATGATTGATGAAGCATTCATGAACAAAAATCCTGTACTCATCAGGTCATCAGGTCCTATGAATGTTTCACTTTGTTTGTGATTGCTTCATTTGTCACTGTCCAACGCACCTTCATCTGAACGAAGTGGATATGCGAATATTTTCTTTTCAAAGACCAGTAACATTTGATGATAATATGAAAAAGGAGTGCCGACTAGCCGACACAAACTCGGGACTCCTGGATCGCTGCCTTCCAATCCCACTTCCAAGTGCGAAGCTCTGCAGTGGTGCTATTGTCGCTGTTGTGCCTCAGTAGTTTGAATCTTCCCTCTCCTTGTTGTGCCCAAATAGGTTGGCTCCCACAGTGTCACCTGACACAGTGAGATGGGGGGTCCGTGGCCAAATACATATCATTTTGGGGGTCCTTGACATGAAAAAGTTTGAGCACCACTGACATAGAAGTATAGGTTTAAAAAAAACCTTCAAAGACTTTTCACAAATAGCAGATCTACAAGCTCACAGCGTGGCACTCGGTGCCATACTTTGAGGGGCGGCATAGCTCAGGGGTAGAGAAACCGTTATTACAGCACAAAGGGTTACCGAAGGGTTCCCAGTTCAAATCCGGGCTCCCCCTGAGTTAATGTCGAAGAATTGTTGAGCAAGACTCTGAACCCCTAATTGCTCCCAGTGAGTAGGTTGGTGCCTTGCATGGTTTTCTCCGCCATCAGTGTATGAATGGGTGAATGTAATGCACAATCTATGTAAAGCGCCTTGGATAAAAGCACTATATAAATGCACCATTTACCATTTTTGAGCTTGTATACTGACACAGTGCCCTACCAGCCTCATCATTCTCTCCCTGACCTTGTCTGTGACCAGTAGGAGAACTCTTACGTAGATGCCATCCAGGCCCTTTTCCTGCTATCATATGATTGTCCTTGTCTTGGCCCCGTACACTAGTAGCGATCCTATTCTAGTGTAGCCACGAGCGGGCCATGCAGGGCGCCTCTTGAGGACACCTCCCATGTCAGACTTCCACACAGCCCTTATCCATACAAGGAATTCCAGGCTCTATCACCACAGTGATCCATTAGTCCATGCACAGAGGAAGGAATGGACTGATAACTTCTACACCGTGGTCTTATCCCACACCCCAAAGCTGAACATTGTTTAAGTCAGTCAGGCTTCTTACTTTTGGCTGAGAATACTGCAGGGGCGTCAATTGGGTATGGCAGGGGTATGCAGCTGCCATACCCTGGGTCCAGGGGGGAGAATACAAGTTACTTTAAAATATAAATCCATGAATGTCATTATGTCTCTTTGTCTATCTGTGCTGGTTATGTTGTTAAATTACATTAAAATAACTACAAATGCAAAATTAACAAGGTATTTTAATTATATTCTCCACACTTTTATTCTCCCCATCTTGACAGAATAGTAGCCTATATTCCCAGGTTCCGCAGGACAGCTGCACAGGTGCAATTCATTATTGTTAATTGTGGCACGTTTACAATAGTATGGCAAGTTTAGCCGCACTTGAACAACTGTTCCAGACTGCCATATCCAGCCTAATAACCATAAAAAATTTATAAAAATAGAAGGCGCGCGTGCAAGACACCAGTCATGTTGCCATACCTTAGCTTTTTCTGAACTGACGCCACTGGAATACGGTGTACTTAAACCAATATATATGATGTACAGTAGTCAAACACGTGTGCTGTCCCAGTCCTACTGAGCCACATTCCAGAGTAAAGCCCTTTGCACACAGGCGCGTTTATCCGCACGGATAAAACGGACAATTTCATTTTTTTTTAAAGAAAACAATGATTCTCCACGACCTCATGCACACCGGATCCGAATTAGCCGTGCGACGAGTGGCTGCGGCCGTGCGTTTCTTTCTCGATCGAACCCAGTTCGATTCGTGCGTCTTGTCGCATGCGGTAAAAAAACTCATCACTCCTTTTATGACTCCTTTTGGGATCCGCAGCGCCGATTCCGCACAGCATTGCACACCAAATCCAATGCGTTTTATTCATGCAGCAGACGGGAAAAAAACGCAACTGTCCTGTGTGCAAAGGCTTAGAGTGCACAGTAAAATCCTCAGTTTTAATTTAACTCTGGAGAGTGTACAAATGGATGATGATAGGGCCCGTTTGGTGCTATCTGAAGGTCTTACATGATGTGATATGGTCACGTTTCTTAGATTTGCTTAGCATTCTAGATGCATGTGTGGTCACTGTTCCACAGCCCAGAGTCCTGCAGAACAAATACGTTGACCAGATCCGTCGCGGTTTTGGCCGAGATTGTCCCGGTTTCAAGCTGGGTGTCCCCACTCCCCAGTTGTCCTGGTTTTCATCACAGTTGAAATATGAAGTCTTGTTTTCTGTGATGTTTTGTTCTCTGTTGAAAGGTGCAGTCAGTACTGTAAGTGTTAAAATCCTGTATCATCATCATGAAAACAGGTCAAAATAGGAGCTTAGCTCAATCAAGCTCTTTCGATTTTCTTTAGGTCAAAAGTGTTGTAGATTGAAAATAGGCAATCTACACAATGCGTTGCATCATGAGCTTGTAGATAGGTTATTATATGAATTCTTTATGAAATTTTCTTTTTTTTTTAGGTAATTAGTTTTGGATTAGTTTAGGTTTTTGAAAATACAGTCGGTCACCCTAAGTACAAATCAGATCTCCTTTTAATAAGTCATTCAGAGTCACGTCCACCCTGCTGGAGAAGAGATCAGCTGTTGTGGATCACTGATAAGGAAGTGATCCATCTTTTGTCCGTTGCCTCTCGGACAGCGTTGGAGCTTTAGGTGGGAGACAGATGGTTCTCCCATCGCCCAGCGCAGAAAGGAATTGAGTTACTTGTGAGACCCGAGGGTCCTCGGCAGCCGCACTTCAAAAGTATGCAGCCATCGGCGTCCCTATTAGTGGGGTCTCCCTGCAGTGATCACTCAGGAACTAATTAGTGTCTAAGAGCTGGTCCATCTGTTTCACAGAGCCGGATCCATTAAACGGAGAAGAGTATCATCTTAAGTAAGTCAGAGTTCAATCAGTTCGTCACACGTTTCAACCAAGAGGATTATCTTATTGCTGTTTGACCAGTGTCGATGGCTGCGTACTTACTGAGGTCTCTCTGCCCAAAATTAACATAAGTATATTCCTCAGTGATTAAACCATTCATTACAAATGGATGAATGAAGCCTGAGGATTTTACTATGAAAGGACAGCATCGATACTGTAGGCTACATAATAAACATTGTCCATTCTCAGCTTCAGCCATATATCGTACATATTATACATAAACTGAAACTTATAGTCAGCTGTATTGCATGTTTTGTTTTCCTTCCATAATGTTGATATCAATGTTGATAAGAATACAACATGTTGTTACACTGAGAGAGAGTATAGATAGAGTTATACCAGTAAGACTCCTTAATCGGGAGATAAGCGACCGTCACGTCGCATACACAAACTTTAGAAGGCAATCGTAGCCAATCAGGAGGGAATTTGGGAAATGCGACAGATCCATGTATTTTTTTTTTTTGTATAATTTTTATCCCACAATTTTGCAACCCTTTTTTCACCCAGTGCCAATTGCCTATGTAATCCTGGGCTCTGCTCTCCCTCTGCCGCGCCTGGGGAGACAACGGACTGGCGACAGATCCATGTTGATGACATGACTTTAGAGACACTGTACTGTGTACCGCTTTGCGTGATTTTTGGCCAAAATCTGTAGGAGCAGTGTCCAAAAATGTGTTTTGCAAAAATCGGCCTGATGGTGGCGCTAGAGGAGGGCCATGTGAGAAATCAGAGCTGGAGGTTATGCATCGATAGGGCCAACGGTGGCAGAGATAAGAGTAGAGGCAAAAGTGTGACGCAAAAGTGTGACGTGACAGACGGACAGACGGACGGACGGACAGACAGACAGCCGGTGGAGCTTATCATAGTAACTTGCGACCTGAGGGTCGCAATAATAATATTATTGCGGGGCTGTCCAAGTGGACAGCCCCGCCCCAGCTATTCATTTCAAGGCAAGTGCTCAGTGGCGTTTTGAAGCACCCGGAAGAAGCAGAATCCAGGTGCATTGTGGGGGAATTGGAGCGGTGCGAGGTGTTGTGTGCTTGTAGATCGGCTGTTTTCACTCGTTTTAAATCATTTTTAAAATGATAAATGCAAAACGAACGGTTTTGGACATACAAGGTTTCCACCCGACAACGACGATATATAGTTTTCCTTGGCAGAAAGGGGCCGGTGTCTTTCAGCATCCCCCAGCTGGCTGCTTTATGAAGTGGATTATCTACAGACAGTATAGTCCCTGTGTTTATACCCACACGTCAACACCAGCCTGCCTACACTCAGGGGTGTCGCACCACTACATTCTGGGCCCTGCATGGTATTGGGTACAAGGATTCACTGCGTTATTTTATGCTTTAACTATTGAAAAATAGCAGATATACAAGCTCACAGCGCGAGTGCCGCGCTGCGAGCTTGTAGATCTGCTATTCTTTTTAAATTGTGAAAAGTCTTTGAAGTAAAAAAAAAAAAAAAAAACTATGTTTCTATGTCAGTGGTGCTCATACTTTTTCATGTGAAGGACCCCCAAAATGATATGTATTTGGTCACGGACACCCATCTCAAAATATTTAGTTCCAGGGACCCCCCAGAAGCAAAATTTGAGTTACAAATGTTCGCTTAAAAAATACATATATTCAAAGATTTGCACACATTTTCACAACTTTTCAAAAATAGTAGATCTACAAGCTCGCAGTGCGGCACTCGGTGCCACGCTGTAAGCTTGTATATCTTCTATTTTTCAATAGTTAAAGCATAAAATAATTAAGTCCCCTCCACCTTGGGCCCTAGTAACTCAGTCCCACTTTCCCCCCCTTGTGACGCCCCTGCCTACACTGACTGGCTGCTGGGTTCAGAGGCATGGCGTGGATTGGTAGACGATACAGAACACAAGAAAAGAAACAGCATCCACTGTGTTACCATGGGGATCATCGCTGTTGTTGGCTGCACTCTTTTGTAGTCTTTTTATTCATTTTACCCTGTTTTCTCACTATTTAGTCATTATGCCAATTTCCAGTTTTCCAGTTTATGTTATTCCCTGTTACTAGAAAGATAGATAGATAGATAGTTAGATAGATAGATAGATAGATAGATAGATAGATAGATAGATAGATAGATAGATAGATAGATAGATAGATACCTTTATTATATCCCAAGGGGGAAATTATGTCACCCAGAAGGTACAGCAGTTAAGGTTACAGGACAGTAAGAAAAAAAGAAAAGGACTGTTGCGTACAGCCGAGCGACAAAAACAAACAAGAAAGAAGAATCAACAATACAGGAGAATCGTCCATACAGAGCAATTAAGTAAAAAAAAAATATATATATAGCCTATATATATATATAATATATACATAAAGTGCTGAGACAGAACACAACACAACAACAAAAAAGTAGTACTAACGTTTCTGTAAAGGATTGCAATTTTGCAAATTTGCAAAGTTACTGCTTAATTGCAAAGTTACTGCTTCCCTGTACAGTTGGTCATGTGGGACAGTGGGAGGTTGTATGTATGGGGTTGTATGTATAAGGACTTTTAAAACCTTCTTAATTCCTTCTAAAGAAAGAAAGAAAGAAAGAAAGAAAGAAAGAAAGAAAGAAGAGAGCATAGTTTACCTTTGCACTTTGCACATTATAAATGAATATGGGTGTAAGTTCTGCGGTGCAATACCTAAAATGTCCCGGCTTCAGCCCAGACTGGACCTGATGGAAGCCATACTCTACATACAGTGGTGGACCATTACAAAGCACAAGCTCACCACAACCTGGTGTGAGCATTTGACTTCCACAATACTTGACAAGGAGTATGCATAATTCGTTTAAAGGGGTAGTTCACCCCCAAAATAACTTCGTCTCTATTGATTACTCACCTCATGGAGACTTGAATACATTTTTCATTAGTTTTTAAGTTTTTGCCGCATTCCTAAGTCAATCATTTGATAACCAAGATAGTGGTTTCCTATGGAGACACAAAGAGTCTCCTTAGGAGACCACTGAGTAATCGATAGAAATCGATAGTCATTTTGGGGTGAACTATGCCTTTAAGCACTGGCGTTGAGTACTTTGTCCACCATTGCTCTAGATCAGGGGTCTTCAACGTTTTCAGGCCAAGGACCCCTTAGTTGAGAGAGAGATGAAGCAGGGACCCCCACAACCTGTTCATAGATTCCATATAGTTTCATTGTTTGACAGCATGATCATCAGTGTATTTTGGATTCATGTCAATGTGTCTTTTCAAATATTCCGTCATTACCTAATAAACTTGACCTTTCACTCTGCACTTAGTCTGCTCTTTTTCCCCTCTACACCAAAGCTCTTTGCCAAAAATAGCCGATCTACAAGCTCACAAGGCGTTGTGAGCTTGTAGATCTGCTATTTTTGGCTAAAGTTCTCCGAATAAGAACACTAGGGTTCAAGTGGTTAATATATAAAAGAATCACACAAAGATTTGGAGGACACCCTGTATTAACTCTGAGGACCCCCTAGGGGTCCCGGGACCCCTGTTGAAGACCCCTGCTCTAGATATTATGTGATAATCTGGTGTGTGTGTGTGTGTGTGTGTGTGTGTGTGTGTGTGTGTGTGTGTGTGTGTGTGTGTGTGTGTGAGACTTTTCACCTCTGGGTCATTGACATCCCTGCTAAAGGAGTGGGTCACACACGCGACACACAGCTGGGGTCAGATTGTGGACCATGATTCAGCGCTGAGCTGAATTAGTGTGTGTTTACTATTATTATTTATCTGTTCAGCCTACATGACCATTTAAGGAGCCCCAGCTGTGAGAGCCACCAGAAGAGCAGTGCAGAAGAGGGCGCCGCGCAGGGGCGTCACAAGGGGGAGGGGGGGGGGGGGGGGGGAGTGGGACTGAGTTACTAGGGCCCAAGGTGGATTTTATACTTTAGCTATTGAAAAATAGCAGATATACGTCAAGATATACGTCACAGCACGGCACCGAGTGCCGCGCTGCGAGCTTGTAGATCTGCTATTTTTTAAAAGTCATGAAAATGTGTGCAAATCATATGTATTTTTTAAACGAACATTTGTAACTCAAATTATGCTTCTGGTGGGTCCCTGGAATGAGATGGGGGTCCGTGGCCATCATTTTGGGGGTCCTTCACATGAAAAGGTTTGAGCACCACTGACATAGAAACACACTGACACAGAAAACCTTAGAAGGATTTGAAATATTCAAAGAAATATTCAATTTTCAAAAATAGCAGATCTACAAGCTCGCAGCGCGGCACCGAGTGCCGCGCTGCGAGCTTGTAGATCTGCAGTGTTTCCTCTGAGCTCAGAGGAAGATTACTTTGTTCCTCTCGTCATGTTTTAACTCAGGCCTAGAATTATTGAATGCTTTAACCAGTGAAAAATAGCAGATATACAAGCTCACAGCACGGCACCGAGTGCCGCGCTGCGAGCTTGTAGATCTGCTATTTTTGAAAAAGTTGTGAAAATGTGTGCAAATCTTTGAATATATGTATTTTTAAAGCGAACGTTTGTAACACAAATTTTGGAACTAAATATGTTGAGATGAGGGTCCGTGGCCAAATAAATATCATTTTGGGGGTCCTTCACATGAAAAGGTTTGAGAACCACTGACATAGTAGTATCTCAAGAACAGACTAACTGAGCTCCAGTTCAAGTTCTTTGACGATGGCTGGCCAGATTGCTGACATAGAAACATAGGTTTTTCAAAAAATCTTAGAAGGATTCAAAAGACACTTATAGAATCGGGTCAAAATTCTAATTTTCACGATTTTTCAAAAATAGCAGATCTACAAGCTCGCACGCTGTGAGCTTGTATATCTGCTCAATAGTTAAAGCATAAAATAATGATACACAATAATGTGTTGTACCCATTCTAAATGGATTAAAAAAACGTCAATGTTGCATCGGGTGCAAACTGACCTGGAATCTACAATCCACCGCGACATCCATGAAGGTGATCAGATAACAGTTAGGCTTGATTTATACTTAGGGAATAGCTGCTTTTATAGCGGAAATAGCAGATCTACAAGCACACAAAGTGTTGCGTCTAACGCGTTGTGAGCTTGTTGATCCTCTATTTTCAACCTGGTTGTTGGGTGTTCGTAATGTGTGGCTTCGGAGAGTCAAGTTGAGTCATACTCCAGAATGTCTGTTAGCTGACATCATGTCTCTGATGCACGTTCATTATAGGACGCTGTGTGTGTGTGTGTGTGTGCATGTGTCCATATGTCAGCGTGTTGCTGGTGTTTACTCAAGGAGCTGGTTTACTTTAACTGCCACGGTGTTTTGTTAAAGTAAGTCCTCTCCGGGTTGAATCTTACGGATCAGCGAAACCGTATTTATAATCTTGTCGTGCTGGATGTGCTGTGCTTTGTTAGAAAGTAAACAGTGGAGAGAGCTAGGAGAAGGAGAAGGATCTGAAAGCAGATGTTGATAGTTTTATTATACTCGTTTGATGTGAAGTTTCTGAGCGCTTGGTTGTCGGTTTGTTGCCCACTGAAGCAGCCAGCTGTCATATTTCTAGAACCACAAGGCCAATTTGTTTGGAGTCAGATAACGTGTGATGGGTTTTTACCACCATTTTGTACTTTATCACAACTATGACCTTATTTTACCAGCATTTCATGGTCTTAGCCCTGGTGTCCCTATTTTGGTATGTCATTTTAGGCCCCCAAAAAATTCAACAAAATTCTGAAATGTCAAAAGATTTGTAGATCTACAAGCTCACAACGTGTTAAGATACAACACATTATGAGCTTGCAGATATGGCTATTTTAGCATTTTTTTTTACATTGGGCTTATTGACATACAGTACAGAAGATACAGTACAGTATATATATATAAGGTATTAAAAAGTCCTTAAAAAGTATATAGAATGTATTATAGTCATAAAACTTTAGAAATGTGCAGATACCCTCTGGACACTTAAACTTGATGTTGGTCTGTTTACTGTTGAGTGAGAAAACAATGTTGCACATTAGGTTACTCATCTGGGGACCCCCCCAAAATAATTTAGGGACCCCCCTGAGGGGGTCCCGAGTCTCCGACCCACAGGTTGAGAACCACTGCAGTAGATTAACCGAACAATCTGGAAAAGAACGTACAGATTAAAGGACAACTTTAGTTTTTTACAACAAGGGTTCATATTTTAGATTGTAATTAAAGAATATAAAAGATGAGTGTTGAAATTATTTCATTTACTTCTTTCTATTGTTTTAGAGATTCTTATTTCAGTGGTTGGGGGCATGCGTACAAGTGGCTAAATATGTCATTTTACACAGAATAAGCCCATTCCCAAGATACAACGCAACCTTTCATGGGTGGATGTGACTTATGGGGGCTAGAAGTGTTATTGTAAATAGCAATAAAGAAACTGCTGGCTTATTGTGTCTAAAAATACATATTTAGCCACTTGTACGCATGCCCCCATGCGTACGCATGCCCCACATTTTAGCACGGTAAACGTGATAAAACAATAGAACGAAGCAAATGAAAACATTTTAACACTCACTTTTTCTTTTCTCTAATTACAATCTAAAATATGAACCCTTGTTGTAAAAAAACTAAGTTGTCCTTTAAGTGATATGAAGATTAATCATTCATTAATCTTCTTGTGTTGCATCTGCAACTCCTGTGTGTCCCTGATGTGAACCTCAACTCTGCGTTGCGTTTTGACCAGGCACGTGCACACATAGACATCAAAGGGGGCTTGAGCCCCTGCCCTTTTATCCATCTGTAAAAAGTGCCCTCTCCCGACCATGAATGCAGTTTTTACTATGGTGAAAGATGTGCAAAATCCTTTCCATGCCATACCTGAAGGCAGCATTCAAGAGAATTGCCTTGTCCAAACTCTCCTGAACATCTTATGTTGAAAGAATTACCCTCTCTGTGTAGAAATCCATGCCTTACGCCACATCTCCAGTATTGACTTGATTATGCTTAGTTCAGTGTGGTATCAAGCACCGAAAATAGCCGACCTCCAAGCTCACAACGCGTCGCAGCGCGACGCGTTGTGAGCTTAGAGGTCGGCTATTTTCGATATTTTCACCAAAGGGCCCTTTTTAGAACTTTCAGCCCCTGCCTCTCTAACATTCTCTGCAACGTCTCTGCTCTGCGTTGTGTTTTGACAGGAAGATATGCGTGCACTGTAAGTGCGTGCGCGAGGAGCACGCGGTGCGGGCGGTGCCCGGCCAGCTGGAGAGGATGATGACCAAGCTGGTCTCCGACTTCCAGAGGCACTCCATCTCCGACGACGACTCTGGCTGCGCCTCCGAGGAGTACGCCTGGGTCCCGCCGGGACTCAAACCCGAACAGGTCACAACAGCCAGCCACCAGCAGACACCGTCTGACGCACACGCACATTATGTGACTTAACGTCATTGTCGGGGTGGAAACCCTTGTATGTCCAAAACCTATCGTTTTGGATTTGTCATTTTAAAAGGATCCCTGGCTAATATGACGAATATGCCTTAATACATTATAATTGTCCTCTATAACTACAATGTAAAATTTAAAACACCTTAATTATTTTATTTTTTCTAGAAATAGCTAATCTTTCACTCAATAGGGGAAATGCCTGTCGCAAGTTGATGATGTCATAAATGTCATGTGTGGTCTATCCCTATGGAATTTATGGCATGCATGTGCCAGGGATCCCTTTAAAAACGATTTAAAATGTCGAAAATAGCCGATCTACAAGCACACAACGCCTCGCACCTTGAGGTGTTGTGTGCTTGTAGATCTGCTATTTTCACTAGTCTTGTGGACAGTCTTGTACGACAAAGCAGGGTTTTACTTTACGAATAAACGTACAAATTTGAAACTTGGACCACCCGACGACGACGTTATGCTACACCAGTGGTTCTCAAACTTTGACATTTGCAGGTCTCCCCTTAAAGCGATATTTCACTTAAAAAATAATTTGGTCATTGTATCATCTAATCAGGCTTTTATGAACACCCTGAACAGTTTTTAATTTGCTTGGTTCAATATTTAGATATTTGATAAATGTTATCAGTCCTCCTCCAGGAGGAGGGCCCCATACACACCCATTGTAACTTCAAACTCCATTTTAACCATGATAGATTCATTAAAAACACCCATTATTTTTTTCTGGTGACTCATAATACCCTCCTAATACGTGAGCAGGCTGTGTGTTTTTTTTATATAACTTTTATAATTTGTTTGTAATCATTCTTTATTGTATTAAAATTTTTCCATTTTAATACAATATTTTAATACAATAATTTAAAAAAAAATAATGGGTGTTTTTAATGAATCTATCATGGTTGAAATGGAGTTTGAAGTTACATACTGAATCAAGCAAAGTAAAATCTGTTCAGGTTGTTCATAAAAGCCTGATTAGACGATAAAATTGCCAAAAGTTTTTTTGAAAGTGAAATATCCTTTTAACTCTGATAGTGTACAAATGGTAGGGTCCATTTAGTTCCATTTGTACACTGTCAAAGTTACATACTTGTAAGGGTCAATCTAGACCCCCATAAAGGAACCTAGAGAGTCCCTGAAATCCACTTTGAGAACCACTGTGCTACACTTACGCACGCACAACACAAATGTTCCGAACGCGTGGAACATGTCTACACGTATATGCCGATTGCTCAACACTGTCTTGTTTGCAACATTTATGGGAGAAGAAAGTAGTTAATGCTAACTTGATTTATAGGATTCTTTATGGCATTTTTTTTGTTACATGTTGGCTTCTAAAATGTGCCATTACGTATAAAGCCTGACTGATGCCAGATTTTTTTTGTCCCAAGTCGAACCCAATTTCGGAGAGTCCTAGACCACTGATTGCCGATGTTTTGACCGACATTTTGTAAAAACAAAGTGCAAAACTTTGAAATCAATTAGAAGAACTTAGAGGCTCTTTTGAATAATTATATTAAAGGAGTAGTTCACCCCCAAAATGTTTTTTTTCCCCTATTGATTACTCACGCCATGGGGACTTGAGTTCAATCATATTTTTAGGTTTTTGTTGCATTCCTAAGACTATTACATGCATTCCTATTCCTATTACAATTAATGTACCCCCATTGATTCCGGATGGAGACCCAAATGCATTTGGGTCCCCATCCAGAATCAATGGGGGTGATTTTACTATAATCTAATTTCTTGTCTTAGGAATGCGACAAATACAAAACAATATTATTGAACTCGAGTCTCCATGGCGTGAGTAATCAATAGGAAAAAAATCATTTTGGGGGTGAACTACTCCAGCAGTTTTATAAGCTTACAGTGTGAAGCAATGGCATGCATCCATTGCGAACTTGTAGATCTGCTATTTAAAAAAGAATAACATTTAAATGGTTAAAAAGTGGGACACAATAGCTGTCTATTACCGATGTCATCAAAAAAGTAAATATCTGATGTATCAACCGAACCTATACATCTGGACCTATTCCTGAGCGCTCACCTGTAGAGGGCGCTGCTGCCATTGCTGTGGTGTAAACAGCAGCCAGTGGTGGACTGGAGTAGAAGTAAAATAATGATTGAAAATAGGAAATCAATCAAACAAAGTAAAGTACAAACAGTGGTGGAAAAGGTACTCACATTTTGTACTTAAGTAAAAGTATCAATACTGCACTGTAGATGTACTCCGTTACAAGTAAACGTCCAGAATTCAAAATGTACTTGAGTAAAAGTATGAAACTATTGTCATCAATAAGTACTTAAAGTACCAAAAGTACAAAATCTTTGAAAATAGCAGATCTACAAGCTCACAACGCATCGCACCGTGACTCTCATAGGTACTTTGGTGTGAGGGCACCCTCATAGGTATTTTGGTGTGAGAGCACCCTCATAGGTATTTTGGTGTGAGAGCACCCTCATAGGTATTTTGGTGTGTGGGCACCCTCATAGGTATTTTGGTGTGAGGGCACCCTCATAGGTACTTTGGTGTGAGGGCACCCTCATAGGTATTTTGGTGTGAGGGCACCCTCATAGGTATTTTGGTGTGAGAGCACCCTCATAGGTATTTTGGTGTGTGGGCACCCTCATAGGTATTTTGGTGTGAGGGCACCCTCATAGGTACTTTGGTGTGAGGGCACCCTCATAGGTATTTTGGTGTGAGGGCACCCTCATAGGTATTTTGGTGTGAGAGCACCCTCATAGGTATTTTGGTGTGAGAGCACCCTCATAGGTATTTTGGTGTGTGGGCACCCTTAGTACAGAACTTAAAGGAGTAGTTCACCACTTTTCAACCTGTCTTCATATAATAGGTCCTCACTAATGTTCATGATAAAATATCACAATTTTTTTCTACTCGGTCCAAGTCTCCTAGGAGAGCTGTGGGAAGTTCAGAATCCATCGTCTTGTGACATCATCATTTTCCCCCAAAAAAATTTAATCAATATTTTTGAAAAAAATATTTTGATTTTTATTATCGCGAGAACAATGGCTTCCACTTTAAAATTGCAACTTTTCAGGAATAGAAAGCCTGCAGTTTCTATAAGCTGGATTGGCAATCGATGATGTCACAAGACTATGGGTTTCTGACCTGCCCACAGCCCTCCTCTGAGAAAAAAAAAAAAAAAAAGCTATTTTTGAGTGAGGACCAATTATATGAACATAGGTTGAAAAGTGGTGGAGTGCCCCTTTAAGTAAAAGTACTTAGTTACTTTACACCACTTAGTACAAATACTCGAAATTGTACTTAAGTACAGTACTTAAGTAAACGTAGGCTACTAGTTTATTTACGCGACTGTTTACAGGGGAGCGCTCATGAAAACGGTCTCTACAGGTGGGGCTCTGGTTACAGTAGGTAACTCTTTGTGACGGTGCTTGTGTCCTCCTGCAGGTCTATCAGTACTTCAGCTGTATTCCAGAGGACAGGGTTCCATACGTCAACAGTCCAGGAGAGAGGAACCGCATCAAGCAGCTGCTGCACCAGCTACCGGCCCATGACAGCGAGGTAACTAGCACTGTGCTCTGGACATGCAAACTAGGGCTGTCACGATATGACAATTTACATGACGATTAATTGTCACTCAAATAATTGTGTTTTTGTCGTTGACAATTACACTTCTCTGTTTGGCTTTTAGGCTTTGAAGTTGCGCATGGTAGATATGACACATAACCTAAATATACAAAGAAATTACTGACATATTTGACAACTTTACAGGCTACTTAAAAAAGAACATTGATAGTGGAAATAGCCAATCTACAAGCTCACAACGCGTCACGATGCGACGCATTGTGAGCTTGTAGATCTGCTATTTCCACTATTCTTTACTTTAAAAAAAATATCTGAAAGTTTTTCAACATGGAAACGATTATGACGATTATGTTAAATAATCGCCATTATGTCAAATATTTGCTATTAGACGATTATGCAATAATTGTGACAGCCCTAATGCAAACTCTTACGCGCCAATTCAGTGGTGGAAGAAGTGGTACTCAAATATTTTACTTAAGTGAAAGTATCAATACTGCAATATACTGTAGAAGTAAAAGTACTCATTGTGCAGAATGTCCTATTTCAAGTTTTCAAATATATAACAATCTTTATAAAATAGCAGATCTACAAGCTCACAATGCTAAATGTATTTAGGGCTGAAGTGGTTAATGCATGTTTTGTAATAATAATCAATATGATATGTATTGGAGTAGTAGTAAGTAAAAGTATTGGAGATTGGAAATACTCAAGTAAAGTACCAATACCTCAAGATTTTACTTGAATACAGTACTTGAGTAAATGTACTTAGTTACTTTACAGCACTGCACACCATTCATACCAGCAGCAGCATTCCAATTTAGCTTTCTGAGAAAGCAGAGAGGTGCAATGCATTGTCTGCGGCGAGGATATAGATGTAATAAACCGTTCGTTTTTATCATTTAAAAAAAATAACTAAACTAGTGAAAACAGCCGATCTACAAGCACACAACGCCTCGCACCGCGAGGCGTTGTGTGCTTGTAGATCGGCTGTTTTCACTACTTTTGTGCGACAGCCTTGTCTGGTGAAGCAGGGCTTTACTTCGCGAAAAAACGTACACATTTGAAACTTGGAGATACAAGCTTTCTGCCAGACAGTGACGATATGCTCCTGCATTGGCCACTGGATCGTGTGTCAGCGTTGCCGCCTTATTGGCAGGCGCAACGTGGAGAAAAGTTCAACTCATTCGCTGCTGCAATGAGGCGAGACACAGCGGCAAGCCAGCTAGAAGCGTGCTGCGGTCAGAAAGCGTGCTGTGGTCAGAAACAGATGTGGGGTGCATCTGGCTTTGTCGAGCGTCTATATACGAACGTACACATGCTCGGGGGAGGGACGCCGGGCAGGGAGTGGTGATATGTGTCACTCCTACGGGCTGGGGTGGCACCTGTCAGCAGGGAGTGTTCTAGATTAGTCTGGGATCACTTCACTTTTCGAGGTTTGATCCGGTCGGAAGAGGAAACCACTTTACGTCATGTTGTAGTGCTCAAAGGACTACAATTAGCCGGAACTATCAAACCGGATTCAGTTTTAACCCAAAATAATTCCCCTGCGCTCAAGGACATACTTTTAGGGCCTACCTAATAAACTCCTTGATGCGGCGTAGTTTTGTTTTTGAAAAATGTGTTTGGGATATGCATCTTTCATTCCAACTCGTAGCGACTGGCAAGACTACACTAGGCTACTCAAGTATTTTAATAGGGATTGGGGAAACAAACGGAGGGAACCAAAACAAAGCCACGCCGCTTCTTCGGCTTGTGGTTTCTGCCTAGACTGGATCAAACCGCCCATTATTTTTAAACACACACTCTCAGCTATTCTATCAATTGAAAAAGTAATCAATAGAATCGCCAAGAAAACTAAATTGATCGTTGTAGTCCTTCTCTGGAGACACATACTTCATCAGGAAGCATTATTGCGACCGAAGGTCGCAGTTTAGTATGTGAAACGGCACATGCTGACTCCGTCAGTCCGTCCGTCCAGACGTGTACACTTTTTTCTATGGGTTTGCCCTGACATCACGCTCTGGCTTCACTGTGATGTCACACTAACAGAATCCCTTTTATGCCCATATATGGAGTTCCCTGATGTCATCAATATTAAGTCCATATCTAAAAGGACTTCATAGGAATGCCCATATATGGCCAAGACAGCCCATATCTGTGTGGCTGGTTCTACAGACAGGGATCTCCATGTTTGGGCATAAAAGGGTATGATGTCATAGATAGGACTTTCACAAAAAGGAATAACTGAGTAAGCATGTTTGGGCTCTCACAGCATATCTCCATATACAGTACAAGGATCTACATATATGGGTACCAGGGGTCTCCATATATGGGTAACTGGTCCGATATACATCACTGGCCAGATGGCCAAGACATGGCGCGACCTCGCCCTTTCGGGCGAGGTCACTTGACGCCCTGAGGCGTGTTACTAGTATAAGAGTATCACAATTGTGTTGTGTGTGTGTGTGTGCGTGCGTGCGTGCGTGCGTGCGTGCGTGCGCGTGTGCGTGCGTGCGTGCGTATGTGTGTGTGTGTGTGTGTGTGTGTGTGTGTGTGTGTGTGTGTGTGTGTGTGTGTGTGTGTGTGTGTGTGTGCGCGCGCGTGTGTGTGTGTGCGTGCGTGTGTGTGCGTGTGTGTGTGTGCTCCAGCCACAGTACTGTAACTCCCTTGACGAGGAGGAGAAGAAGGAGCTGCGTGTCTTCAGCCAGCAGAGAAAGAGAGAGAACCTGGGTAGAGGGACGGTCCGACTGTTTCCTGTCACCATGACAGGAGCCATCTGCCAACAGGTACCTATCCTGACCCCTAGTACAGGGGTTCCCAAACTTTTTTTGTCTCAGGGCACCCCATAAATATTTATTTAATCCGAGGCACCCCTACATTATCATTTTCACTCCCGGCACCTTATATTTATAGCATGTCGTCGTTGTCGAGTGGAAACCTTGTATGTCCAAAACCGTTCGTTTTGTATGTATCATCTATAAAATGTACTAAACTAGTGAAAACAGCAGATCTACAAGCCTCGCATCGCGAGGCGTTGTGTGCTTGTAGATCGGCTGTTTTCACTAGTTTAGTGCGACGGTCTTGTATGATGAAGCAGGGCAAAAGACGTACACATTTGAAACTTGGAAATACAAGGTTTCTGCCCGACAGTGACGATATTTTAGTGATTATGTTGCGAGGAAAATGTTGAGATAATAGCCATTTTGGTTAGAAATAACTTTGTACTTCAAGTTTAAAATTATACTAAATAATATTTTTTCAAGTGTCCAAATAAATTCCAAACATTATCAAATGATCTCGCGGCACCCCTGGACTGATGTCACGGCACCCCAGGGTGCCCCGTCACCCACTTTGAAAACCCCTGCCCTAGTCTCATGAGCCAGACTCTTTGCCTCCATTCATAATTTTCACTCCCAGCACCTTATATTTATAGCATATTTTAGCGATTATGTTGCAAGGAAAACATTGAGATAGACATTTTGGTTAGAACTGACTGAAAATAACGTGTATTTCAAGTTTTAAATGATACTAAATAAAGTGTCCAGATAAATTCCAACTATTATCAAATTATCTCGCGCCAGGGTGCCCCGTCACCCACTTTGAAAACCCCTGCTCTAGGAAACAATCTCTATTTCTCGGGGTGAAAAATAGACCATGCAGTCACTCAATACTGATTCACATTTACAGCGGTTAACAACGGTTGTTAACGGTATTCAGGAGCTTCCATGCAGTGTAGGGGAGTCCATCATGACTCTGTGATGCTGGTGACGGGTCCTGTATTCAACGTTTTACTCGAGTAAGAGTACAAAATTATTGGCAATTTGGCAACAACAAGGATTTCAAAATGTGTCCAAATCTTGCGTTGACGAGTACAGTTGAGCCAAGTTGAGCCGATACTATGCAGCGAAAAATAATAACTGTGAATACTAGATAAAAACCCAGCAAGAAGAGGAATTCATTTTTACGAGATAGAAGCCACATACGATACAAGTAGGTGCAGGTATCGCTCAGGGGCCCCAGGGAACACAGGGACCTACTGTGTGCATGTCTTTATTATAGAGCACTGTGGGTGAACTGCTATAGTTTATAGTTTACAGTTTAGGCATTTAGCAGATGCTTTTAATCCAAAGCGACTTACAATAAGCAGGTAATACAATAAATACATCAATATAATAAGCGAGATAATATGTCAGTACATATACAACAAATGCATAGGAATATCAAAAATAATAATAACATAGGTAGACCACGCACCTAATCAGTAAAAAAACATGTAAAACCAAAAAATGCTATCTAGCTTCATGTATGGTCATTGAGGGAAGGGGAGTGTTACAGTAGTGCTATGGGTTTAGGTGGAGTCTGAAGAGGTGAGTCTTTAGTCCACGGCGGAAGCTAGGGAGTGAGTCTGTTGTTCTAAGTGCGACAGGGAGTTTATTCCACAGTTTGGGGGCCAGGGAGGGCAAATTGTCTAGGACAGGGGTTTTCAAAGTGGGTGACGGGGCACCCTGGGGACACTTGAAAAAATATTTAGTATCATTTTAAACTTAAAGTATAAATCACTAAAATATTGTCATTGTCGGGTAGAAACCTTGTATCTTCAAGTTTCAAATGTGTACGTCTTTTGGTAAAGCAAAGCCCTGCTTCATCATACAAGACCGCCGCACAACGCCTCGCGATGCGAGGCGTTGTATGCTTGTAGATCTGCTGTTTTCACTCGTTTAGTACATTTTAGAGATGATAAATACAAAACGAACGGTTTTGGACATACAGGGTTTCCACCCGACAAGGACGATATGCTATAAATATAAGGTGCTGGGAGTGAAAATTATAATGTAGGGGTGACTCGGATTAAAAAAATATTTATGGGGTGACCTGAGACAAAATAGTTTGGGAACCCCTGGTCTAGGACGAGTGGATTGCTAAGCAACGGACTGCTAAGCAAAACAGGGCCATTATATCTTTCAGCTTCAGTGAGAGGATGTGACATGTCATGTACAGTATGTTTTCCCAGTGTGGCAGGCAGATATGCGGCGGGGACATCGCGGTGTTTGCCAGTCGGGCGGGGCACGGCAGCTGCTGGCACCCGGCGTGCTTCCAGTGCGCCACGTGCAGCGAGCTGCTGGTGGACCTCATCTACTTCTACCAGAGCGGGCAGATCTACTGCGGCCGCCACCACGCTGAGAGGCTGAAGCCACGCTGCCAGGCCTGTGACGAGGTGAGCTCCCACTAGGGTTGGGTATCGTCGGCGATACTTTTAATGGTATCGATTCAATGACGTCGATACTATCGGTATCGGTTCACGTAAAAACGAACGATACCTTGTTTCGATACTTTTGAATGCACCCCTTGCCGGTCGCATCTGTAACAGTTGGGCTACTGAGAGTTTAATGACTGCTTTAGTAGGCTACACTCGTTACTGTGAAAATAGCTGAGAATAGCCTATAATGTTTATTATTATGATAATGATCCAACGTC
This sequence comes from Nannobrachium achirus, assembly GCF_963921795.1. Lineage (NCBI taxonomy): Eukaryota > Metazoa > Chordata > Actinopteri > Myctophiformes > Myctophidae > Nannobrachium > Nannobrachium achirus. The sequence continues at coordinate 61,266,982 of NC_137818.1, forward strand.
TATAAAATAGCCCATAGAAAAAGGCAAATAATAATTATAATAATAATAATAAAATATAGCTGCAAGCAGCGATAAAGTGGCCAAGGTAGAAAAAGTAGGAAAGCAAAAAAGCATCAAGGGAAAGCAAAGAAGAAATCAAAGAAAAACTGGAAGCAGTGTTCTTCCGAACAGGTCTCCGGCAGGTCAGGTGTTTTTTTTTGGCCTAGTGGTGACTATAATAGGCCAAAGTCAAAAGGGTACCACGTGTTCTTTGGCCTTTCACGGCAATCGGACGCTGCATGCGGGATTTGAGGCATTTTGTTCCAAAAATGGGTTTTGCAAAAATTGACCCGCTGGTGGCGCTATAACAGGCCAATGTGAGAAGGGTGGCATCTGTTCCTTGGCCTAGTGGGAATGTGCATGCAAAATCTCACACAAATAGCAGGCTGCGTTTGAGACATTTTGTTCAAAAAGGAGCAATCCTGCAAACCTTGGAATTCAATGTTAGCCAATTAGATAGAATATGATATTGGACAAATCCGTCATGATTACATCACTGTAGAGATACTGTGTGCCCATTTGTGTGATTATCGGATAAAATCTGAAGGAGTAATATCGAAGAATGCGTTTTTGGCCTTCTGGTGGCGCTATAAATGACAGAGACTCTGCCGATTTTACACTAATCGGCATAGTTATTGGTGAAAGCACAAATTGACCTCTACACAACATGTATGCAAAAGACTATATGCAACAGACATAAAATAGTTCCAAAGAACTCCTCAAGGTTTTCAAATAATTCAAGTAGTAAACGTCTTCAAATAAAGTTTTTAAACATTAAGTATTGTGAAGTCTGAACCCAAACCAGCACACGGAAACAGTTCTCAAGGTGAAAACGCAATAAGCGTTGTTTTATTCAATGGGGCGTTCCCCTAAAACATGAAATAAAGTTCTTCCCAAAACCGGGGCTTTTAACACGTCTTCAAATAAAGTTTTTAAACATTAAGTATTGTGAAGTCTGAACCCAAACCAGCACACGGAAACAGTTCTCAAGGTGAAAACGCAATAAGCGTTGTTTTATTCAATGGGGCGTTCCCCTAAAACATGAAATAAAGTTCTTCCCAAAACCGGGGCTTTTAACTCAAAATATGCTTCTTTCCAGAACTTAACAAACAGGGGTTACATTCGAAACATATGTTTCACAGTATGCCGTTGCTTCCATTAACACATGCCATTTCTCTTCCAAGACTCAGATGCTGCTCCTAATTTGCCTACAATGGGAACAGATAGAACCACCATTAGCAATGTGGCAAAATACAGAGCAAATGTGCGACAGAGGAGAACATAGTGGAGTTTTGCTTACTGCTCGATGGAAGAGTCCCTTCGAGAGCCAGCTACACAGTGAAGCAGAGCTCGGTGGTTAAGAGCAAAAACATTTGGATTGCCTGACTCGGAGAAGCTGTGTTGCGGCCAGGTGCTGACAAATCAAACTGATTGCAACAAGCAGCCATCTTAGCTGCTGCATTCTGGGAAATGTAGTTTTTCTGAAAACCAAACAAAGCCATCAGTTAGATTCAGTTCACATGCAAAAAACAGGGCCTGGATAAAAAAAAATAAGAAAAATCAACTAATCAGCCGATCTACAAGGTTAAAACAAAATAAAGTCAACAGATGTGCTGATTTGGAGGTTGTGATTTGCCATCCAATTTGCGTGATTTTAGGCCAAAATCTGTAGGAGCAGTGTTGTAAAATGTGTTTTGCAAAAATCTGTCTGATGGTGGCGCTAGAGAGGGGCATGTGTGAAATCAGGGACGGAGGTTGTGATTTGACAATCAATTTGCGTGATTTTAGGCCAAAATCTGTAGGAGCAGTGTTCACAAATGTTTTGCAAGAATCGGCCTCATGGTGGCGCTGGAGGGCCATGTGAGAAATCAGGCAGCCAAGGAGTGTGTGCAAAGTTTGGCATGGATAGGGGCAATGGTAACGGAGATATGAATAGGGCAAAAGTATGATGTCACACGGACAGAGTGACAGCCGGTGGAGGTTTCGATAGTAACTGCGACCTAACAGTCGCAATAATACTCACATCTCTTTAGTTAAATGCTTACATTGAAGAAAGAGATGAGGCCACACCCCAAACAATAGTGGACACAGGCAATAATCCACAACTGCACACTCCTGACAATATAAAACACATTCTCACTGTAAACGATAGAACCAAAATAACACAGTAAAATGGTAAAAGAGACCATACAAAATACAAGCAAACAGTCTTACCGGTTAACAGAGCAGCACACACTCCTCAACTCAGCAGTGTTTTGTTCAAACTGTTCAGATGGATTCAATCGGCCGACGCCCAACAAGCAACCATCTTAGCTGCTGCATTCTGGGAAATGTTGTTTTTCTGAAAACCAAACAATTAAGATTCAGTTCACAGGCAAAAAAACTTAAAAAAATCAACTAATCAGCCGATCTACAAGCTTAAAACAAAATAAAGTCGACAAATCTGCTTATCTACAAGCAATAATTACATTCCCGAAATGAATCTTTTTACATTCCAATCCCAAAACCAGAAACAAACATTTCCGAGCCACATGTTCACTTACCAATTATCTTAGTCACGCAGCCTCAGTGTCAATATCAGAGTTGGTCAGGTGGATCTAAAAGCAATATAGTGTGGGTTAAATATAAATGGAGTAATGCTGTTAGAAATTGGAATAGTCTTGAAATGAAATGTGTACAAACCTGCAGCAGCTCCAATGAGGTTACTGAACAAACTGAAAAAAAAACTGGCTTTATACAGGGTGTGGTGATTACGAATGCTCGGCAGCTGTGACTCAGGGACCGTGGTCAAAACATTGCATGTGAAAAATAAGAATATATTCCATTTGAAAAATAAAATAAAATGACTGTAATTCCCGCTGAACCGTGGGTTACAAGTGCACAAGTGCACAGTGCACTAACCTACATTATTGCAAAGTGTGATTTAAATGTGACTTTGAATGTATGTTTTAGAGGCAGAAGAATAACGCACGCACGCACACACGCACGCACGCACGCACGCACGCGCGCGCGCACGCACGCACGCACGCACGCACGCACGCACGCACGCACACACACACACACACACACACACACACACACACACACACACACACACACACACACCTGTGCCTAACCATTCTGCATTAGAGGTGGGATTTATGGCTATTTGAAGTGAGACAGTACCATCGATCTGGCTCACTTAAAAGAGCCGTTCAAAAGACAGGCTCATTTGTCTCCTTGTATATTTATATATTTTTAAGAAGAATTTGTTTAAACATGAATCCACAAGGTGGCACCACATTCCTCTGCTGACAGTTGAGATCACAATTTAGTATTTACCCTTTTCATAAAATGTGTGTGTAAATTAAGCTACCTTGACTTTTGTTATTCATAAAACACCTAAAAAAAACAAGCAGGCAACAATGAACTCGCTCCTCCACTTGTTCTCTCTCTCTCACTCACTCACTGTACTCAGTCAGTACTCAGTGGAGTAGCAAGGAGATGTTGAATTGGGGGGAGGGGGTCTCCCCCCCAAATGAACGGCTCTCTACTGCGCGAACCGGATCCCAACGTTCACTTCAAAGAGCCGTTCAAAAGATTTGATTCGTTCGCGAACGTCCCAGCTCTATTCTGCATCTAGCCTAAGGCCCAGATCATGGGAAAACCCTACTCACGTCAGGGTGGGGGGTCCCCAGTTCAAATATGATTCTTTTTGGTTTCAGTGATATTTGGACTTACCCTCTACAGTAGTTCATCATGAAAATGTTACTTTGCATGTATGTTTTAGAGGCAGAAGAATAATTTGCATAAAACTTGCAATGTTGATTGAATTATTAAAAAAGCATGTTTCAATGTTTAAAAAATCCGATCTGACAGATCTTTAGATATTGGTCCAAAGTTCATGTAAAAAAAGTTCTGTGCACGTGACGCAAAAGTTCCGGAATAAAAGCGGGTTTAAGTGTTTTACAAACTGCTCAAATTGGCGGAAAATCTAAGGGCGGAGCTTACTTAACAAAGACACAGATGTCTTCCGCTTGAGTCAAGGCACGCGTGTAAGCAAGTTGCATGTCTTCAAACGAAACGAGGCATGACTTATGCCCCTTTAAAGTTTGAGTTTTCAAACGCTTCGTATAGCGCCCCCCTTTGGCCAATTGGAGTAAGATTGCTTTCAGTGATATTTGGACTAACCCTCTACATATTTGCCAAATGCCATGAACGTGTGACTTTGCATGTATGATTTAGAGGCAGAAGAAAAATTTGCATAAAACTGCAACATTGAGTGAATTATTAAAAAATAATGTTTCGCTTTAAAGAAAATCCGCCTAAGTTTTCAGACCGTATTGGTCCAAAGTTCATGTAAAAAAAGTTTCGCGCACATTACGCGAAAATCCCAGGAGGAGATACATTTTTACTGTTTTTCATATAATTCAAAATTGTGGGAGAAGTAAAGGTCAGAGGTCAAAAGTCAGAGCGTACAAGTTGTTCGGCATGAGGAGACGCATAAGTGTATACAGGTTTCATTGCTGTACCTGAAACAGGGCATGAGCTACACCTGTTCAAAGTTGGCATTTTTCAAAGGCTTCCTACAGCGCCACCCTTTGGCCGATTGTTGCGAGCTTCACCTTTTAGCCGTTTGGCATAGTCCTCTGCCATACTGCCGAGTTTCGTAAAAAGCGACTGCACGGTCTAGCCGCTAGAGAAAAAGTGGCGGAAGAATAATAATAATAATAGTTATGATGAAGTCCAATAACAATGAGTGGCCATTTGCCACTTCGTGGCCTTGGCCACTAATAAAAGGTATCAAAAATGGTATCGAAAAAGGTATCGTATCGATTCCCAGGTATCAAAAAAGGTATCGTATCGATTAAAAGGTGAACGATACCCATCCCTAGCTCCCACACCGTCCAAAAGAATGCATCAAAGTCCGTTTCCCCCGAGACATTTTAGCTAAAGTCACATGGTGTCATGGCAGGAATTTCATGGAGGCCATGAAGGCCATGGCCGTCGTTGCCCCTCAGTTTGGCCTTGTGCCCCTCAAACCAATGGCATGACCTGAGGCCACAGTGGCCTTAATGCCCCAGCTGACTGTACCACTTCCTCCTCTGTCTCTTTCTTGTCGATATGTATACACTAGACAGTAGACACCAGTGTCTCTTTCTTGTCATGTAGACTTTTGTTGAGATTCTGAAGTCTTAACTCCCCAGAGTCCCCATCTTTAAACCAATCTTTGATTGGTGCAGGGCTGAGCATGGATCAGATTGTGAATACCATCATTTATCTATTTCACTGCAGATTAGGTTATCATCTTATTCAAAAGATTCTTTCAATGGACTAAAATCTTGTTTTATTTGATGGACTTCCTGCCCTGGCATTTGGCCTTTGTGCCCTCAAAAAATGGACAACAGCAAAGGCCAAGTGGCCTTGCCCCTAAAATGACGAAATTCCAGGCCTGCATGGTGTTAAATGTTATTATTTGCTCGGGACGAGGGCACATGTTTGTTTTAAAGATCTAGTTCATTATGTTGTCTCAAAGTATAAATATTCGAAATGAATTGTGGTAGATCTGTTCTTTGTTTTGTTGCCACGGTCAGTGGCTTTGCCTTGTTTCCCTCTAGTCCAGGGGTTTACAAAGTGGGTGACGGGGCACCCTGGGGTGCCGCGACAGCAGTCCAGGGGTGCCGCGAGATAATTTGATAATATTTTGAATTTATTTGTACACTTAAAAATATATTTAGTATTATTTTAAACTTGAAGTACAAAGTTATTTTCAGTCGGTTCCAACCAAAATGGTTATTATGTTGTTTTCCTCGCAAAATAATCACTAAAATATGCTATAAATATAAGGTGCTGGGAGTGAAAATTATGAATATAATAATGTAGGGGTGCCTCGGATGAAAAATATATTTTTAGGGGTGCCCCGAGCCAAAAAGGTTTGGGAACCCCTGCTCTAGTCTACCTTTTTCATATGTAACTTTGTAACCTTGCAGACCATTAGGGCATCTTTGCTGTGGACCTTTTACGTGTGTGTGCGTGCGTGCGTGTGTGTGCGCGTGTGTGCATACGTATGCGTGTGTGTGTGTGTGTGTGTGTGCGTGTGTGTGTGTGTTCGGGCGGGCATGATGCATGCGTGCACGTGCTCATCTTGGATGCATATTTTCAAACTGTTTGTGCGCGTGAACCTTTGTTCCCTTCCCTTGCGTGTGTGTGTGTGTGTGTGTGTGTGTGTGTGTGTGTGTGTGTGTGTGCGGTCACAGTGACATCTCCTGTGTGTGTGTTGCAGATCATCCTAGCAGACGAGTGCACGGAGGCCGAGGGCAGACACTGGCACATGAAGCACTTCTGTTGCTTTGAGTGCGAGGCGGCGCTGGGCGGGCAGCGCTACATCATGAGGGAGAGCCGGCCGTACTGCTGCTCCTGCTACGAGTCGCTCTACGCCGAGTACTGTGACACCTGCGGGGAACACATAAGTATGACTGTCATGATTATGACATTTTACATTACGATTAATTGACACTCAAATAACTGCGATTAGCGGTTTAATTGTGTTTTTGTCGTTGACAATTACATTTCTGTTTGGCTTGTAGGCTTTGAAGTTGCACATGGTAGATATGACACATAACCTAAATATACAAAGAATTGAAGGACATATGTGACAACTTTACACTTTAAAAAGAACATTGATAGTGGAAATAGCCGATCTACAAGGTCAGCTTGTAGATCTGCTATTTCCACTATTTTTTTAAATGTTTGAACATATATAAAAAAAATCAACATGTAAACGATTATTACAATTATCACAAAATAATTGCGATTATGTCAAATAATTGTGACAGCCCTACACATAAGTATGACATTAAATTGTCTAATCAATTAACCACTTTGAAGCCTAGCGAGGGTCAAACGTTAGGGGAAAATAGCAGATCTACTAAGTATAGGGTTTTTAAGTAAACTAGATGTGTCTGTGTCCAGGCTAGGGTTTAAGTGATTTAGCTTAAAACTACAATCTGTAACTTCTATGTACCGTATGTTGTCCCCAATAGAGGGAGGTAATTGCAACAATGTCCAAACTACAATAAATGTTTGCATCTAGCATCTAGTGCTCAATACGTCTCCAACCACTGCAGGTGTATTAATAAACTCTATACAGATTGGTTAAAATAACCTTTAATTTATACTCCATCACAACATTTTGCATAAACTAGGTTTTATAAACATTCACAGACACACACACACACACACACACGCATATTTTTCAAGTTGCACAGTGAACACGTCAGTGGCGTCAGTTCAGAAAAAGCTAAGGTATGGCAACATGACTGGTGTCTTGCACGCGCCCATGATACATTTATTTTAAGAAGTACATTCTATTTTTCCCTCCGTTTCTATGGTTTCTTGGGCTGGATATGGCAGCCTGGAACGGTTGTTCAAGTGCAGCTAAACTTGGCATGTTAGTAAACGTGCCACAATTAACAATAATGCATTGCACCTGTGCAGCTTACCTGCGGAACCTGGGAATATACCATCTTATCAAGATGGGGAGAATAAAAGTGTGGAGAATATACTTATAATACCTTGTTAAAGTGACCATTTTGTAAAATGTTGCATTTGTAGTTATTTTACTGTAATTTAACAACATAATAACCTGCACAGATAGACAAAGAGACATTCATGGATTTATATTTAAAAGTAACTTTAATTTCCCCCCCTGGACCCAGGGTATGGCAGCTGCATACACCTGCCATACCCAATTGACGCCCCTGTGTTTTTTTGTTCAGGTATTGACCAGGGTCAGATGACATACGAGGGTCAACACTGGCACGCCGCCGAGTCGTGTTTCTGCTGCGCCCGCTGTCGACTCCCCCTGCTGGGGAGGCCCTTCCTGCCTCGCGGGGGTCTCATCTTCTGCTCCAGGGCCTGCTCCCTGGGGGAGGACCCCGATAACTCCGACTCCTGTGACTCGGCGCTTCAGAGCCGACCGCCGCAACACAGGCGCTGTGAGACGGCAGAGAAGACCCAGCCAACACAGCGCTGTTCACCACAACAGCCACTGGAGGGCACCAACCTCCCCTTACACTCTGCTAAAGACTGTGTTCATACGACTATGGAGAGTAGAGGTAAATGCTGGGGATGTGGTTCTCAGGTGCAGTGGTGGACAGTAACGAAGTACAGTACATTTAATTGATTACTGTACTTAAGTTCATTAAGCACATTTACTTTCATTACTCTTCAAAGAAAGCCCAATTAAAAAATTGTGACAACAAGCTACAAGATCAACTATTTTCACAGATATTCATTTCTATAATGTTTATAAGATTTTTTATTTTATTTAAACACAGCAATGTATTGACATTGATCAAAGTAATTTGTACTTTTGAATACTTTTAAAAGCAAGTATTCGAGTACTCTAACCAAGTACGAATTTGAGCAACTTTCACTTGTAGTTAGGTACTCACTTAAGACCCTTTTTGACTGCAACTTTAGTGCCACACCACACCACACTACACCACACCACACCGCAACACATAAAAATATCTACATTTTCCATTACACAAAAGTACCCCTATCGGCAAGAAACAAATTGACCCTTTTAACTGTGATTATAATACAATATAAATTTGTATTACAACTATCCTAAATTATAATACACTATAATGGATTATAACTGTGATTATAATACACTATAAAGTATTAATGTATTACTATGATAACTATAATACACTATAATAGATTATAATAGGGGTTATAACACAATAGAATCTATTATCATGTATTACAACTATATCCTGGTGGTCTAAATGAAAAGTCAGTGAGTGATCAGTCATTATGAAGTGTTTGGCCCTGTTTGGCCTAGCTCAGACCTACTCTAGATTGGATACTTTTTAGTACCACTTTCACACCACTCTACCCAGGTCCTTGTAGTCCACTACAAGGACCTGGGTAGAGTGGTGTGAAACCTGGCACAAGTGGGCGGTGTGGTGTGGAGTGGTGTAGTGTTGGGCCTGTGGAAAAGGGGCTTTTGGTACTTTGTCCACCATTGCTCAGGTGTTTGGACATTTAGAAGAAAAAAAAATCTATAACAAACATGCTCATGATGTACAGTATGTTCTCAATTCAACAAACTGCATTTCATCTCCCTGCAGGCGTCCTCTGCTCTACTCAAGTTCAAAATGGCCTCCCCTCGCTCAGCGTCCAAAATGGCCTCCCCTCGCTCAGCGCGCAGAACGGCCTCCCTTCCCTCAGCGTGCATCCGTACCCCAGAGGCTCGTACGAGCCCCTCCCTCACATCCACCGGGGGAACGGTCTGGGCCCGTCGTGGCCCGGTGACCTGCCTCCCTACAGCTCGGTGCCAGGAGACAGTGGCGTCCCGCCTCCGGTCAGCAGTCTGGAGTACATGGCTGACCCTCTGAGCAGCCTGAACTCCAGAGGAACCTCCACGGCCCGGGACTGCTGGAACTGGGTGGAGAGGAGCAGTCAGGTCATGCAAGGTAAGTAACCACAGAATGCTTCAAGGAACACACGAACAAATGAAAATGCATTGGGGCAGTGGTGTCAGTTCAGAAAAAGCTAAGGTATGGCAACATGACTGGTGTCTTGCACGCGCACGAAGGCACGCGTGCAAGACACCAGTCATGTTGCCATACCTTAGCAACAGGCATGATGCATTTATTTTAAGAAGATCATTCTATTTTTTCCCCAAAAAAATTCTATGGTTTCTTGGGCTGGATATGGCAGTCTGGAACAGTTGTTCAAGTGCGGCTAAACTTGGCATAATATAGTAAATGTGCCACAATTAAGATGGGGAGAATGGAGAATATAATTATAATACCTTGTTAAATTTTGCATTTGTAGTTATTTTAATGTAATTTCTACAACATAACCAGCACAGATAGACAAAGAGACATTTATGGATTTATATTTTAAAGTAACTTGTATTCTCCCCCCTGGACCCAGGGTATGGCAGCTGCATACCCCTGCCATACCCAATTGACGCCCCTGACACGAACAAATGAAAATGCATTGGGGTGCAATCGGACTAATCGTTTTATGGACCATATATGGAGATTTCTGATGTCATCAATCCCAGGCCCTGACTGGCCCAAGAGCCTGCTTTACTCTGATTTACACCCTACCTTCCCTTACCTTCCCCTTGTGATGTCAGGGGAAACTGTGGCTCCCCTGACACATCACTGTGACATCACAGGTGACAACACAGTGATGTCACATACTTGGAGCAGGGATATCCATATATGGGCATAAACAGGTGACATCACAGTGATGTCAGATACTCAGAGCAGGGATCTCCATATATGGGCATAAAAGGGATTCTGTTAGGGATCTCCATATATGGGCATAAAAGGGATTCTGTTAGGGATCTCCATATATGGGCATAAAAGGGATTGTATCCCAGATGATGCCCTGTTAGGAGAACCACACTAACAGAATCCATATATGGCCAAGACAGATGGCGACCTAAAGGGAGAGGTCGCTTTTTCCCTTAGGCGTCTTACTGGTATTAGAACTCTGTGGTTTGTTTCTAGCTTGTTTACATTGAGGCTAACTACATATTATGTTCCTTTTACTGTTACCTTTACCATCTCAGTTAACTAAGTTGATCTATCTGTGTCTCTCTCTCTCTCTCTCTCTCTCTCTCTCTCTCTCTCTCTCTCTCCCCCCCAGTGTTTCCTCCTCAGAGGATCTCGGTGTCTCCGGTCATCCGCCCCGCCCCGTCTGACTCCCCGCCTCTCCCCCCCGCCATCCCGCCCAACCTGCCCCCTCCTCTGCCCTGCAAGGTCCGTGACCTGATCCCCAGAGATTCCCCTCCTCCCGCGCCGGAGCCTCCGCCCCCTCCTCTACCGGAGCCCCCGAGCCCCTCGCCGCCGCTGGTCCGCAGCGGCATGGCCAGGGTCAGCTTCAGAGAGCCAATCAGCTGCAGCTACTCCGTCGAGGAGGACGAGGAAGACGAGGAGGAGGAAGAAGAGGAGGAGGAGGAAGAGCGTGAGGACAGGGAGGAAGATGGCGCTGACGACGATGAGACAGAGGAAGGTTTTGGACGCCGGTTGCATCTCCAGAAAGGCATTCCACCTCAGATGGATCTATTGGGTGAGCAGGTTTTTCAGAACGGGTACACATTATGGTGTATTGTTATTTTTACTGGGTGAGCATTAATGTTGTTTTTGACAGCAAATTTTGATTTAGTTTTTGTCATAGTCTTTTGAATAAAATGTAATTTAGTTTTAGTCAGAATTTAGTCACCTGAAAAGTTTTAGTTTTAGTCTAATTTTAGGCGACTAAATCTACAGTTGATTTAGTCGACTAAAATGTATTTTGGCAGGCCTTGATGGCATCGTAATGACTGATTTTACACTTGGTTGCTGAAAATAGCCGATGCGCGACGCGTTGTGAGCTTGTAGATCTGCTATTTTCAGCACGCAACACCGGAGAGCAACCAAACATAAAATGACTCTCTTCTCCACCAGTCCCTCCCCAACGTCTACTTTTTATTTTGTTGACGAAATTGTCAATATATTTAGTCTTAGTTTTAGTCATCACAGCTTACTTTTTGTTTCGTTTTCGTCAGTGAAAAAAACGCAGTTGACAATCATTTTTCGTCATAGTTTTAGTCGACAAAATTGGTGCGCAACTGGTGAGCAGGTTTTAATTTAGAATGTTATTTGCTTCATATTTAAAGTCATGCTGTGTAACATTTTCGATCATATTTGCTTGTATATTTTTCACAATAACAACGCAAGTAATTGCCCCCAACTCTTAAGCCAAAATGGTGCAGTCATCGCATCGGAAATGTACCGTAAACTCAGAATGTAGTCGGAATCACAGTTCCAACAGACAACAGAGCTATCAGAGGTGTCACCAAAAAGACTACTAAATTGGATGTTACACAGACAGACATTAAACTTGTGATTAAACTTGGGTGTTATAGTTTTGTATGTCTCTGATCTTCTATTATAACCCATTTTGTGTTTTCAAAAAAAACAACAGACGGGTCGTGTTACCACCAGCGCAACCTGAGGAGAGGGTGGGGTCACTATCGCGTGGCGTCGGACTCCCCTCTCCAACTGGGGACCGAGAGGCGCTTCCGCCGCTCTCGCCCCGACCACCCCGACCGCCCCGACCGCTCCGACCGCCCCGACCGCCCACCCCGACTGGACACCCTGGGCTGGAAGGGGGACAGAGACAAAGACAGGGACAGAGACCGAGACAGGAACTCTCTCGCGCCGCAGCCGACCCGCCGCAAACACGACGAGTGCTGCTCCACCTGCTCCTCCTCGTCGGACTCCGAGGAGGAAGGTTTCTTCCTGGGTCAGCCCATCCCCCTGCCCCCGCAGCTGAGACCCCAGGACCCCCGGGACTCTCCGGACAGCAAGGAGGCCGAGAGGAACGGAGACGGAGAGCGAGAGGCGGAGGAGAGAGACTGGGGTTTGAGAGGCAGCATACGGAGACGGCGGAGGGCCCACAGCCTCGGGGCCAAGGACAAAGATAAAAACTGTGCCATTTCTTAACGCAGCTCAGTGACAGCGGAGGAACAAACAAGACACCTGACAGAGAGACGTTGTAGGAGAATTCAGAAGAGAATGGACTGTAGCCACTTAAACCCCAGTGTCCCTATTCTGGTGCAAACATTCAGCAAAAGTTTATAGATCAGCTATTTTTGGCAAAGATATTTAGTGTCGAGAGCAAAAACATAAGGGGCCCCTAGAGCGCAGGGGGACTCCGGTCGACTACGTACTGTGTAATGTATAGGGTTTAAGTGGTTAAACACTCCTGTCTTCTTTATTCAAACCACAGATAGAATCATAAAAAATGACTTAATGGTATCTTGAGAATGTTATCGTAAACCTAATTTATACTCGCACAGTGGTGGCACTTGCCTAAAAGAACTGTTCTGCAAGGTAAAAAAATATTGCGACGTGACTGACCAGGTGGAGTGTTTTTAAGCAATCGACACCATCATTCAACTGAGTATAAAATAGGCCAGTGGTTCCCAACCTGTGGGTCGGACCCCCATATTATTTTTGGGGGGTCCCCAGATGTTTAACTTAATGTGAAACATTGTTTTCTCACTTAGCAGTAAACAAACCAACATAAGGTTTAAGTGTATATAGAGGGTATATGCACATTTCTAAAGTGACAATTTAAGGACTTTTTAATACCTCTAAAATGACAAATTAAACATTGGCCAAATTGCCAAATATTAGAGGTAGAAACTGTGAAAATAGCCGATCTACATGCTCACAACGCCTCGCAACGCGAGGCGTTGTGAGCATGTAGATCTGCTATTTTCACAATAGAACCGTGTTGCGCGGCCTGAAAAGGTTGAGAACCACTGAAATAGGCTATAGATTCTGAATTTACTAGAGCTGAATAGAATTCTCTGTGAACCCCAGCAGCACTACGACTACTAAACAAAGGACAGTGTAAAAGAAGGGATTGCATTGCAGTACAGGTGGTGGTTTTTTGTACCTTTGTGTTTACACTGCTGATTTGAGGGTTGTTGTTTATTTCTTTTGCACTTATACACGAAAACACCTTTAAATGTAGCCTAGAAATCCTCGTTCAAAAGGGGACACGTGTGTGTCAACATGGAGTACACTGTAGAATCCTCAGTGTTAAGTTAACTCTGAAAGTGTACAAATGTAACCAAAAAGACCCGAAAGGAGTGGGGCCATCCATACCAAGTATGATAACTATTATCTACTAACGTTCATTATGGGAGCACTGTCAACATAGTTGTTGTTTTTTTAAACCAGTGGTTCTCAACCTGTGGGTCGGGACCCCCAGAGAGGTCCCCAAATTATTTTGAGGGGCCCCCAGATGAACAGACCAACATACACTATAAGTGTACACAGGGTATCTGCACATTTAAGTACTTTAAAAACTTTTAGTACCTCTGGTCAAACATTGGTCAAAGTGTCGAATATTAGAGGCAGAAATTGTCAAAATAGCCGATCTACACGCCTCGCAACGCGAGGCGTTTTGAGCATGTAGTTCGGCTATTTTCACAACGGTATAGATCGAGTCAAACTAAATGTAATGCCAACTCCTACAATTCCAAGTGCTTGTGCAGGGTGGGGGGTCCCCCGTTAAAATATGATTATTTTGGAAGTCGTGGCCTTAAAAGGTTGAGAACCACTGTTTTAAACAATATAGTTATGGCTATATCGTGCTTGGTATGAATGGCGCAAATATATGAATTAACACTTTTTACTGTGTGCATTCTACATGCCGTGGTTTTAATGTCACCGTTGAGCACAACATTTGCAGAGGGCTCAGGCAGAGGGCTCAGGACAGATAGACAGACAGATAGATAGATCTATCCATAACTCTCCTGCGATATGTTGAAACAAGTGCTGTTGTGAACACACAACCACTACTAGAACGGGATATACGTACATGCGATGGCATTGGTAAAGCAGAAACCCAAACTGATCCCTGAGCAACGCACTGTGAATACAATGTTATTTCGACAATACAACTTATGCCATTTGATCTCCCAGCTCTTCAATTGGGACATTTATATTGTCGTTGTCAGGTGGGAACCTCGTATCTCCAAGTTTCAAATTTGTATGTTCTTTCGCAAAGTAAAGCCCTGCTTCATCGTACAAGGCCGGCGCACAAAAGTAGTGAAAACAGCAGATCTACAAGCACACAACGCCTCGCGGTGCGAGGCGTTGTGTGCTTGTAGATCGGCTGTTTTCACTAGTTTAAATCATTTTTTTTAATGAAAAATGCCAAAACAAAGGGTTTTGAACATACAAGGTTTTCACCCGACAACAACGATATCCTGTGTCTGGTTTGACACGATCGGTTGACAAGTATCGTCAGACTGCCAGAAGGTCAAAAATCGAATTCTCCCGGGAGCAAGCAGGTGTGCTCTATAAGCACAATGGTAAAGGTTTCAGCACTTATGCAGGAGACCTGGGTTTGAATCCGGGGAAGAACATGAAAGTTACAGAGTGCAGCTTTAACTACAAATTTAGCTAATGCCTAAACACATTTTTACATTTTAACCATGTACCATACCTTTAACAACCCACAATGTAAAGCCTAAACAACCATTTTCATTGTATATCATTACATGAAGCGTAAACATGTACTCCCTTGTGGGAATGGAACTTGGAATCATTGACGTTACCCACTGCACCACAAGGTCCAGTGGAGCCAGGTCTTTCGAAACCTTGTATCTAAACTGAACCATATCGTTGTTGTCGGGTGGAAACCTCGTATCTCCGAGTTTCAAATGTGTACGTTCTTTCGCAAAGTAAAGCCCTGCTTCATCATACAAGGCCGTCGCACAAAAGTAGTGAAAACAGCAGATCTACAAGCACACAACGCCTCGCGGTGCGAGGCGTTGTGTGCTTGTAGATCGGCTGTTTTCACTAGTTTGAATCATTTTTAAATGATAAATGCAAAACGAACGGTCTTACATATAAGGTTTTCACCCGACAACGACGATATGCAAAATTTCAATACTTTAATTTCTACACCACTACATCTAAGAGGCAAATATTGTGCTTTTTACAACACTACAGCTAATTATTTGACAACTTTGTTACGAGTTACTTTCTCGATTTCAATATTATTACAAAACCACTTCAGACCTATTATACTTTGGCTATTTGAAAATAGACGATCTACAAGCTCACACCGTGTTGCTTTGTGACACGTCGTGAGCTTTTTATACATGACAAACTGCGACATACACTGCTTAATGAGTAGACTACTTTTAAGTATATTTTGAATACTTTTGTACTTTTCATCAAGTACATTTTGAACACCAGACATTTACTTACAGTAACAGAGCATTTCTACATTGTGGTGTTGGTACTTTTACTTCTAAGTAAAAATAAGTAAAAAAGCTTTCATAATGTACCAAATGGCATTAATAATATACGCTACACTACAGCATTCATAATGAACAGTACAGCAGTGATTATCAACCGTTTTAATTTCAAGGACCTCCAGTTTGAACTCTAAGAGTGTGCAAATGGATCCAAATGGACCCTTTTGTTGTAAGCTCTCAGAGTTACAGAACCTAAGGGTCCATCACACCTGGTGGTAACACGGACCTGACATTGAGAAACTACAGCAGTGGCTGAGAGCAGTTTGGGTTTCATGCAATTCTCTCAAGAAATGCACAACGCCCACATTCCTCCAAATGGATCAGTTTGTGTTTTGTCTATCTTTGGCCAGTCTTTATCAATTCCGCATTTTAGTGATGCTTTTCTATGATAGTTATAAATAGCAGAGGGCCAAACATGATAACAAAACATGGTAGTTTTATACTATGTAGGTCACCTGAGGTTATTATTATCAGTTGTACAGCGGTCTCTACAGAACAATGAAATACTGCAAAATCATCGATGTACTTGTTTAGCTGTTTCTGATCAAAAACACTCATGTTTCTTTAGCTCAGTTGATGTTTTTTATATTCTTGGGTGTTAGTTACAATTCCTTTTTCTTATTTTGGGTATATTACCGTATATAACATATAAGACATTATCAAAGTGCATTTCCAGAGCTTATGATTACATTTTGGTTTCTGTAAGTTGATTTTATGGGAACATTAAATTTGCATTTAACAGCTTCTTGTTTTATTGGATTATTTTCCACAATAAACATAGTAAAACATGAACAAACATTCATCATAGTAGGCAGGGCCATGAACAGCAATAAAATGCTGCCAAAATGTGTGAATGAATTACAAATTATTGTAGGCTATGCCATTTGCTGTGCAGCAAGATAAGTGGTCTGTATTATTTGCGGGACCGTACCTATGTTCCCCAGGTTCTATGTTACCCATTTACCCCCACAAAAAAGGTTCTAAGTTCCCCACTTACCCAAAAAAGGTCCTATGTACCCAAGGTTCTATGTTCCCCACTTACCCCCACAAAAAAAGGTTCTATGTTCTCCACTCATGCAAAAATGCAAGAAACATTCATTTCTAATTATTAATAACAACTCAAAACACACAATAATGGGGAGAAATTACGAATACTAGTGGGACAGGGGGCACTAGGGACATCTTTTGTTATGATTGGAGATTTGGACCAGTGGGCACCACTGGGGTGGAGACATCTGGGCAATTGGGCACCTAAATTAGGATTGCCCACATAGTGCCCAGATTATGTCCCACCATTTCCTGTATGAGTTGGGAACTCATACAGGTGGGGAACATAAAACCTTTTTGTGGGGTGGGTGGGTGGGTAGCCTCGGAAACCCATGCATTTTATTTAGTGGGTGGGTGACATAGAACCTGGGGAACATATAACCTTTTTTGGGAGGGGGAGTGGGGAACATATAGCCTGGGGAACATAAAACCTGTCGAACATAGGGAGGACCCCTTATCGGCCAACTGTATTTGTTTATGTATAGACAATACATCATTTTGTTAATCTTTTAAACCATGTTTTAACTCTGAATGAAGAAATGTATCCAGTTGTTTGGAAACACTGGTTACATTTGTCCATAGCCAGAGTTAAACCAACTGTAGATTTGACTGTGCACCAAATACCAGTCCAGCATGCTCTGTCTGAACTTCCAAAACAACATAGGCTACAGGGCATAAAGAAATGACATTGGGTCACGTGACCCAGGAAGTCTGCCTACTTCCTTGTGCGGGAGGAGTGGAGGAGGAGCACTTGGACTTGTCAAACAGGTTTGCCCACCAGAACAACATTGGTTTCACACGCGTTCATCACACTCTGCAGCAGAATTCTACAGCTCTCTCTGCCGTGTCGTGTGGCTCGCTGCCTTGGAAGCAAGCAGAGGCCCACCCAAGTTCAACGCACAGTGTCAAGGTGAGTTCTGTGTTGGAAGGCTTTAGAATAGTGAGAAAAGCACGAATTGTGCCTGGAGGAGACTCTGGACAAAATAAACCCAAACATCTTCAAACTAACAAACAGACCTGTGTGCTTGTCAGGACACGTCCTACCCAGGCCTTGGCTTTAAGGTGTGCATGTGGGGTATTTTCACTTGTTTGACTGGTTGGTGTGATTGTGGCTTTCGCTATTGCTTTTATACCTTCATCTACTATGTCTGTGTACCTAGCCTTGGATCAAGTCTATCATAGAAAATACAATGGTGGTCTTGATCCAAGCCAAGGCTAATGTTTACCCATTCTTCTCCAAAGCAGAACGTGCAAAGACTTGACTCAGAAACACTAAATTAGAGCTTCTAATTTCGCTGGGCCAGCCAACTGTTTTGCATTCCTGTGTGGTTGTTGCTGGTGATTACTGATAACACAGGTCTTACCTTTGTATTACAGTGCACCATAAAATGTACTTAATACTTTAGCCTCAGCTGTTCTGTCTTATCACTGGCTGATAAACAGAGGTTAGTGAGCTGGAAGTAAAGTAGTTGAAACCTTGGAAACTTGTGTCCTGCAGGTAAAGATCCTCCAGACAGGCAGATCACTGTGTGTGCTCAGCAGGAGTTTGGCCTGGCTGACTAAAACTGGAATGACAAATATGTTGAGAATGTAGGGTACATAGATTATCTTTTCAACTGACACTCTCTCTCTGTCTGCAGTTTGACTTCTGCCTTTATTAAGGACTGATTCATCATCCTCATCTTGTAATGTTTTTTTTTAACCTACTAGGTGCTTATTGTTACATCATGTATACCCTTTACTTGTGTGTTGACACATCAGAACTAATTGTATTGCTTACAGGAACTGGTTCTGTTTAAAAGGACAACATTGTCCTCACTAATGCACACTATAATATGGTACCATTTTGTCTCAGAGGAGGGCTGTGCACTGTTCAGAACACAACACAGTAACACACACACACACACACACACACACACACACACACACACACACACACACACACACACACACACAGTTTTGGTGCCACGCACTTGTACTACTATTTCAAATCGACCGGCTTCATCGGGAATCGATTCCTTGTTCTATTTTAGTTTTAACTTTGTATCAATATGAGAACAATGGCTTCTATTATAACTAGACTTTACAGGAATAGACTTGCAGTTTCTTTTAGCTTTGCTTCCCCATCAATGATGTCACTGGTAGGCGGGTTTCTGAACTATCCACAGCCCTTGTTTGAAAATGCGCGAAGCCGTCCTTTAAGTCAGTGGTTCTCAAAGTGGATTTCAGGGACTCTGTGGGTTCCTTTAGGGGGTCTAAATGGACCTTTACAAGTCTGTAACTCTGACAGTGTACAAATGGAAACAAATGAACCCTGGCGGGTCCATTTGGTTCCATTTGTACACTGTCAGAGTTGCGACCGAGTATTTCCCGGTGAGTTTAAGGGGCAACGGTGGGGGCCGATGGGCAAGGAGGGTTGCGAGCTTATGAGAAACAACTAAAATAAGACCTTAAACCTGGCGAAAACAGTTGCGTGCATTAGCGGAAGATGACGATGAAGGAAACCATTAAATTGAGAACATTAAATTAACTTCTGAAAAGCCTACACGGCCTGTAAAACATGGCAAAAACAGTTGCGTGCATTAGCGCAAGATCAGATGAGGAGAAAGGAAATCATTAAATGGAAAACATTAAATTAACTTCGGAAAAGGCTTCTAAGCCTACACTCTAATAAAAACTAGTGAACTGCCATCTTGCCACACGTGAATAATTGTGGTTGTAAACAATAACACAGACAATATACATTCTTAGTCTAGTTGTGGGAAGAAAAGGATATAATCATGGCCCCAAATACATTTTAAATATCTTGCAATTGGCGACGAGTCTCTTACTAAATCGGCAAGAGTGCCTCTCATTCTCAATACATAAAAAGGCTAAGCTATATAACCTCTCCATCATCAGCAATAGTCAGTGGTGCGTGTTCCCCACATTCCCAAGCCCCCACCGTTGCGCCTTAAACTCACCGGGAAATACTCGGTCGCGTCAGAGTTAAAGGGATATTCCACTTTCAACAGGGAAACAGCGTATGGGCCTCTCTCTACACCCATTGTAACTTCAAACTCCATTTTAACCATGATAGATTCATTAAAAACACCGATTATTTCTTCTGGTGACTCATACTACCCTTCATTTATTTTTAATAATTCTTTGGGAAAATGGAAAAAATGAAATACAAAAAATAATTATGAAAAAAGGTTATTGAAAAAACACGGCCTGCTCACGTATTAGCAGGGTAGTATGAGTCACCAGAAAAGATAATGGGTGTTTTTAATGAATCTATCATGGTTAAAATGAAGTTTGAAGTTGGGTGTGTGTGTGTGTGTGTGTGTGTGTGTGTGTGTGTGTGTGTGTGTGGAGAGGCCCTCGGCCTGGAGGCCCTGGTAACATTTACATCAAATATC
This sequence comes from Nannobrachium achirus, assembly GCF_963921795.1. Classification (NCBI taxonomy): domain Eukaryota; kingdom Metazoa; phylum Chordata; class Actinopteri; order Myctophiformes; family Myctophidae; genus Nannobrachium; species Nannobrachium achirus. The sequence continues at coordinate 61,287,310 of NC_137818.1, forward strand.
AAAATATTGAATCAAGCAAATTCAAAACTGTTCAGGGAGTTCATAAAAGCCTGAATAGACGATAACATGACCAAAAGTTTTTTGAAAGTGAAATATCCCTTTAAGGGGAGACCTTGAAATGTGAAGGTTTGAGAAACACTGCTTTAAGGTGCCACAAAAACGTAGGACAATGACAGTTTGCAAGTCAACAGCGACGTGTAAAGCACATGTCAATGTTGTTATTGTTCGTGAGCCAATGACTAACCATGACTGTAAACAAAGATGGTTTCACTGGTCCAGTGGGGCTGATAGAGGAAGTCCAGTGCAAACCAGGCAACGGGGAGCTGTATTTAAAGATGAGGAGGTATTGTTCCCCTCTAACAGCTGTGTGTGTGTGTGTGTGTGTGTGTGTGTGTGTGTGTGTGTGTGTGTGTGTGTGTGTGTGCGTGTGCGTGTGCGTGCGTGTGCGCGTGCGTGACGCTCTGTCTGAGTACGTCTCACAAACAAAAGATTGTTGACATCTGCTGCGAGACGCACACACACACAAAGGCCCCATGGGAGACTGAAAATGAAGTCTTCACTTTTTATTGTGCGTTTGTCTAGGGATAAGATTGATGGGTGGGTGTGACTCTCCTGCGTGGCAACCAATGAACACATTAGGGATGTATAACATTAAAGGCTGGTGATTGGGCCCCGTCTTTAAGTTTCCCGAGAGAAGGGGGAGGGTTTATGACGGTTGATTTTGGTTTGAGTCTCAGTCGTTACGTTTCCTCAAGTTCTGAATTGTCTGACGAAGAGACGCTCACTTTTCCGAGGAGGTAAAAGCTTCTGCTGACTGCTCTTTTCACTACCTTGTTTATGTTTTTTCCTCCGTTTCATTCCAGGAGTGTTGGTCATGTTACTGTTTTGTTTAAAACCCATTTAGGCCTAGAATTATTGAATGCTTTAACCAGTGAAAAATAGCAGATATACAAGCTCACAGCTCGACACCGAGTGCCGCGCAGGCCGTGCTGCAAGCTTGTAGATCTGCTATTTTTGGAAAAAGTCGTGAAAATGTGTGCAAATCTTTGAATATATGTATTTTCAAAGCAAACGTTTGTAACTCATATTTTGCTTCTGGGTGGTCCCTGGAACTGGATATTTTGAGATGGGGGTCCGTGGCCAAATAAATATCATTTTGGGGGTCCTTCAAATGAAAAGGTTTGAGAACCACTGACATAGTAGTCTCTCAAGAACAGACTAACTGAGCTCCAGTTAAGTGAAAAGGACCTTTTCTTTGACAATGGCTGGCCAGATTGCTGACATAGAAACATAGGGTTTTTCAAAAAACCTTAGAAGGATTCAAAAGACACTTATAGAATCGGGTCAAAATTCAAATTTTCACACTTTTTCAAAAATAGCAGATCTACACGCTCGCAGCGCAGCACTCGGTGCCGCGCTGTGAGCTTGTAGATCTGCTATTTTTCAATAGTTAAAGCATAAAATAATGATACACAATATGGTGTACCCGTTCTAAATGGGTTAAAGCAGTGTCTCTCTTTTTCCCCCTCTCTCTCACAGGAAGTGCAAATGTCAGAGCACTTGAGTTCATGTGAGCGCTGCCAGGAGGCTAATATCTACCCAAGAATGACACACAGCTGTTTATGAGAGAACAATGAAGTGACGCTATTTCACATCTGCAGCACAAAGTGAGGTCTGTTCATTCCAGAGTGGCTGAAGACAAAGCTTCAGAAACCAAAGTGTGAACCGGGACAAATCGAAAAAGTTCCCAATCCCCGCCGGGATGCCTGTGGAGAGCGTCCAGCCTCTACTGGGGCGACCGCTGAGGACCGCAGCCCTCGCTACGCCCCCGCGCCTGCGTCCCAAGGGTCCAGTAGGGCCGGAATTCTACCGGCAGAGCCCGGCGGCAGCGGAGAGACCAAGGCAGAGTGCGGTGGAAAGGCTGGAGGCGGACAAGGCGAAATACGTCAAGAGTCCAGTCGCGCTCTCCAAGCAGCAGCCGATCAGACCTCCGGTTATGCGCAAGCCCCCGGTCACGGCCAACGCGGCCATGCGGCCCACCAGAAAGACCCCCACGCAACAGAACGCGCAGCAAGGCAACGTCCCTTTCAACCTGGCGCACCTCAGTAACCTGATCAACGACGTGAACGACGTGAGCGCTCACCTCTCCACCTCTTCGACGGTAACCTCGGAGGACGCGCTGGCCTCTAACTGCACCACCGCCTCCACCGCCACCACGAGAAGTTTCACCAGCACGGATCTGGACGACGCCGGGCAGGGAGAGGAGAGGCCGGGTCCTCCTCCCCCGGGTCCAGACTGGTCCAGTCCAGCCAAGGTGAGGTTAGGGGTGGGCGATGCGGTGATAATTATCGTTGAGACGATACAATGTCTCCGCGATATGCCTTATCGGAGGTATCGTATATATCGTGATACAATGAGGGAGCCTTGTAAAAAATCCTGTTTAATCGTTAATACAGAGATCCATTGTAGAATTGGTCTAAATCAGTAGTTAAAATCCTGTTTAATCGTTAATACAGAGATTCATTGTAGAATTGGTCTAAATCAGTAGTTCACAAACTTTAAATTGTCAAGGTCTCCACTTAACTCTGACAGTATACAAATGAAACCAAATGGACCCTTACGGGTCCATTTGGTTTCATTTGTATACTGTCAGAGTTACATTTGTAAAGTTCAATTTAGAGCTCCCAAAAGGAACCCAGAGAGTCTAGTTTTTGTCAAGTAACTTGAAAAATAACCATGAAAACCAATTTGAAAAAAGAATCGTGATGAAATCATGTATCGTGATATAGCTTGCATGGAAAATATCGTGATATTGTATTTTTCCATATCGCCCGCCCCTAGGTGAGGTTGAAAGCCTCCGGTCCGTCCAAGGCAGAGAGTCCCGGTTCTCCGGCAGCGGTGACGGTGCGCAGGGTGGACGTCATGCCTCAGGCGCGACCGGCGCGGACAACGCCTCCCTGCAGGCCGCCGCGGTACATCCGACAGCCTCTTCAGCCCATGTCCTTGTTCCCGCAGTCTCCACTCCGCCCGGCCAATTCGAACCAACATCTTTTCTACCCCAGGAAGTCGCCCGGTCCTTCTCCTCTGAAACCTGTTTCTGCTCCCCCCAAAACGGACCACCCTGCCTCTAGCCCGGTCGACGCCTCCAGTCCGGTCGACGCCTCCGCCTCCTCGGCCCCGGCCCCACCTCCCCTTCCCCTGCCGGTCCTGCCCCCCGCCTCCCCAGCCGTCACCCGCTTGTCCTCCACCAGCTCCAGGAAGCGTCCCTCTCTCTCCCGGTCTAAGTCGGACATGAGCGAGCGGTACTCCCGGGCGGGGACGGAGCTGGAGCGCTTCTTCAGCCTGTGCGGCCTGGACCCGTCCGAGATGCAGGACTTGACCAAGGCCAGTTCCGACATTGTGTCTCTGGCGCGTTTCCGGAGCGCCAGCGCCCCGGGGTCGGAGTGCGGCGGCTCCGACAGGGAGGAGGGCGGCGACAACGGCGGGGAAGACGACGGCGACGTCACAGAGCGCGTTCCCTACGGCGTGTCTGTCATCGAGAGAAACGCGAGAGTCATCAAATGGCTGTACGGAGTCCGACAGGCCAAGGACAACACAAAGGTCACAAACATGTAGTCTAATGACAAGCTACCTGTTAAAACACTAATGATACTGATGCGTACGGCACAAGGGAGGCTTAGGGGGTTAGAGCTTAAAGGACAACTTTGTTTTTTTACAACAAGGGTTCATATTTTAGATTGTAATTAAAGAAAATAAAAGATGAGTGTTAAAATTATTTCTATTGTTTTAGAGATTCTTATTTCAGTGACTGGGGGCATGCGTACAAGTGGCTAAATATGTAATTTTACACAGAATAAGCCCATTCCCAAGATACGACGCAACCTTTCATGGTTGGATGTGACTTATGGGGACTAGTAGTGTTACTGTAAATAGCAATAAAGAAACTGCTGGCTTATTGTGTCTAAAAAGACATATTTAGCCACTTGTACGCATGCCCCCATGCGTACGCATGCCCCACATTTTGGCACGGTAAACGCAATAAAACAATAGAACGAAGCAAATGAAAACATTTTAACACTCACTTTTTCTTTTCTCTAATTACAATCTAAAATATGAACCCTTGTTGTAAAAAACTAAAGTTGTCCTATAAGAATTTATGATCACGCTGTTTATAAATTGAGCTATATTGTTGACCACAAACATGGTAATCCAGGGTTATTTATTGCCATTTGGTCCTCTGAAATAGTAAGGGGGGAAATGTAAAAAAAATAAATAATAATGTGTATACTTGATCGTGTTATGTCATTCTGAGGAAGACTTAAAATATTTGTTCCATGTTATGTCGACTATTTTCAAAAGGTTTTCGTTGACTCTGCTGCTGTTAGAATGTCACGGTCAGGAAAATCACTTGATGTCTTTAAATGAGTGACATTAAAGATTTAATGGCACAAGTATCAGATGAATCGTTGCCATCTTCTGTTGTGAATCATTGATTATGAATTAAAAGGGTTCAAGCTAGAGATGGGACGTTCGCGAACGAATCGAATCTTTTGAACGGCTCTGAAATGAACGATGGGATCCGGTTCGCAGTAGGTCCCAGAGATCCAGCTCACTTCAGAGACTGCATTATAGATGGATGGAGAGGAAAAGTGTAAAGTGTGAGAACTGATCAAAAAGAAAATGTAAATCAAGAAATAAGGTTATTTTCAAACCTTTCTTACCTGTGATGGTCATATTGTGTAGCTCACATTGAGATTGAGAACCAGTGAGTTGTTATTTAGATGAATGACCGGTTTCATGTCTACTTGTTGCTTGTTACTAATTAGTATCACATTTCTTTGCTCTTACCAGACCACTTGCCAGTACTCTTTAACAAAGGTTCAGCATCTGATTAACAACTGAGTTTACATTGAAATGTCAGTTTCCATCCACTAGAGGTCAGGCCAGTCCATATAGATGATGATCTCTGTTTTAAACGGTAACTTCTTACATATCTGCAGCTGTAAAAACGTAAAGTTCCAAAGTATTTAATCATTTGTGTTCTTCAGGAGCACTTCTGTCAGTCTATGACCCTAAGTGATTTATTTATTATTAACAGCTATATTCTCAGTCTGTTACCCTGAGGACAAAAATGCAATGTTGCAATGTACTCGCACTGTCTAGATAAAATCTATATTGAAGTATAGAAGAAACATCAAACAATTAAGTAGACCTATTAACATTCAGGGGTACATGTTTTGTGTTATAGTCTTAAAATGTCAAACTATTGAACCTTATAGGCAGGTGGGAGGTGTTCTGAAAAATGCTGTTTGACCAGATCGTACTGTAATTGCCACAGGGATTAGGGTTGGTGTGCATGTGCGTGAGTGCGTGTGTGCCTGTGTATAAAGACCACTTGTTGCCTTAAAAGCTTCAAGTAGATCACTTTTGTACCAGTAGTTGTTCCAAGTCATTCATAAAGATGAGTTGTTTCAAGACCTTTGGAGATCACCTGCTAACTTTAAAGATTAACTTACAGAACCTGTGCAAGACAACTCGGTGTCAGAAGGTAAGATTTATAGATTAAAGATTATTGTTTACATGGACCTTAAAGCTAGTTTGGCAAGCGACACTGTACGGCAGGTTGATTGACATTTTTGTGTGGAACTATGCTCAAGTTTCAAAATACACAATGATACACAAGTTATTTCAACTGGTTAAAATGTGGTCCATTAAATCTTCCTTGTTGTGATACAGGGGACAACAGGCATCCCTTTGGCCACTAAACTGTTCTATGGGCTGGGTGGAGTTCCATATCAGATAACAACAGTTGCTATGAACGTCTCACTTCAGATTTTCTTACTGGATATTGTTCAGGTAAGAAGTAAAGCTGTCGTACAGTTTAACAACAGGAGTAAAAGTACACTACATTACAAATAGATTAAAATCCTTGAACAAATAGACTTTCACTTTATTCACTTTTTAATCTTTAGATACATGGAAAGTGAAGAGAATGTTATATCACATCTGTTCATGGCTTGACATGTAGTAGCAGGACTTCTTATTTTAGTGACAGCCTTCAGTGTCACCATATCTTTGAAGGTACAAAGACAGTAGCCTACACACATTTCAGGACCGCAACCATCATCTAATATCTAATAATTTAGAGTAAACAGAAACACATTATTTGAATGGAATTGCCATGCTTACATTTCATTTCAAGGTACAGTCATGGGCAAGGTCAAATCTACATAATCATTAAAATATCAGTTGGAAATGAATGAGACCAAGCATCAGTGTTGGAGAAAGTACTCAAATGTTTTACTTAAAATGTAGAAATACTATGTTGTAAGTAAAAGTACGGAATTTAAAATGTACTCTAAATGTATTGGTATCAAAATGCAAAGTTTTCAAATGTATAAAAATCTTTTGAAAATAGCAGATCTGCAAACTCTTGTAGATTGGCTGGCTATTTTCATATGGCCAAAATGTATAGGATTGAAGTGTTTAAAGGAGTAGTTCACCCCAAAAATGAGTTTGTGACGCTTTCCTAAGCCAATCATTTGAGGAGACTCTTTGTAGGCCCATTAATTCCGGATGGAGACCCAAATGCATTTGGGTCTCTATCCGGGATCAATGGGAGTACATTTATTACAATCAAATTATTGGCTTAGGAATGCAACAAAAACAAAAAAAATATTATTGAACTCATGTCTCCATGGGGCGAGTAATCGATAGGGAAAAAAAAAGTCATTTTGGAGGTGAACTACTCCTTTAATGTATGTAAAGCTTTCAAATAAATGTAGTGGATTAAAAGTACAATATTATCAGAAATTGGAAATACTTAAAGGAGTAGTTCACCACTTTTCAACCTGTCTTCATATAATAGGTCCTCACTAATGTTCATGATAAAATATCAAAAAAAAATTCTACTCAGTCCAAGTCTCCTAGGAGAGCTGTGGGAAGTTCAGAATCCATCGTCTTGTGACATCATCATTTTCAAAAAAAAAATAATAATCAATATTTTTGAAAAAAATATTTAGATTGTTATTATCGTGAGAACAATGGCTTCCACTTTAAAATTGCAACTTTTCAGGAATAAAAAGCCTGCAGTTTCTATAAGCTGGATTGGCAATCGATGATGTCACAAGACTATGGGTTTCTGACCTGCCCACAGCCCTCCTCTGAGAAAAAAAAAAAGAAAAAAAAGAAAAGCTATTTTTGAGTGAGGACCAATTATATGAACATAGGTTGAAAAGTGGTGGAGTGCCCCTTTAAGTAAAGTACTAGTAAGACACCTCAGGGCGACATGCGACCTCGCCCTAAAGGGCACACTGTTTGAGTGGTTCCCATGACATCACAACAAACCATACATGGAGATCCCTATCTGAACCAGCCACACAGATATGAGCCATGTCTTGGCCATCTGGCCAGTGATGTATATCGATGACATCAGGGATCTTCATATATGGGCATAAAAGGGATTCTGGGGAATACCCATATATGTATGGACTTTTACATAGGTGATGTCACCTGTGATATCACCTGTGATGTCACAGTGATGTGTCAGGGGAACCACAGTGCCAGGCCTGACCTTCAGAGATACACGGATACACGTCTACACAGACTCGGACAAGCTGTGACATTTCTCATAGTAAACTGCGATCTTCGGTCACAACAAATACCTCAAAATTGTACTTAAAGGGGTACTGTCACCTAAAGGGGTTGAGGGGCAGATAACACTGTGACATGAGCTTCTCTGAAAACGGTCTGAAACAGTCTGAAGCTCATGTCACATCTGCCCCTCTCCCCCCTACAACAGCTGACCAGTACAGTAAGTACTCATACAGTCAGGCTATACAGACAATTAATTTGATTTGCTTATAATTGCGCATCCCCACAATGACATCATAAAACTATTAACTTGTTTTTTAAGAGGATTCTTAAAGTGACAAGCCCCCTTTAAGTATAATACTGTAAATGTACTTAGTTACTTTACACCTCTGCCAAGCATGTACATTGATGTTGGCCAATAACAATTCATAATTGAAGAAAAACACTGGTGTTTGATTTTAGCATCAGCGCAAACAGAGGCAGAGGAGAAGATAAACAAAGATTATTGTATTGTTTTTCAGATGGAAGCCTTCTATGCGTCTATGATTCTGTTTGTGAGCCGGTTCTGGGACGCTGTGACTGACTCACTGGTTGGATACCTGGTGAGCAGAAGTAGATGGACACACATTGGTAAACTCATGCCATGGTGAGTGGAGCAACCAATGAATACGTTTCATTTTGAGTGCAAATTTAAAGACGCCAGCATTATATTCAACAGAGCACTTTTGTTCAACTGTAATTTCATTTAAACCTTTACAGGTTTTTGACAGACCAAACAAAAATGATCCTAAACATGTTACAGGTGGACATGGCTTTTGACAGGACTATGACATTGTCACAAAGTTGTGACAACTTCACTGATATGATATTATGACAAAGCCAAGAAGGCACAAAAGACCAGCCGAAAATATAATAGTTATGATGATGATGTACCTCAGGTTTGGGAAAAAAGGCAAGGTTATTGTGGAGAGCAACAGAGCACTGTAATGTGTGTGATGCAGGGCAGGGACGTGCAGAGAATGTTAGAGGTTCAGGGGCTGACATTTCTAAAAGGGCCTTTTGGTGAAAACATTGAAAATTGCCGACCTCCAAGCTCACAGCGTGTCGCACGGCGCGTTGTGAGCTTGGAGGCCTGCAATTTTCAATATGTGATAACACAATATTTTTATAACACTAAACTAAGCATAAAAAAGGCAATACTGGAGATGTGGTGTACGGCATGGATTTCTACACAATGAGGGCTATTCTTTCAACATAAGATGATGCATTCAAGTTCAGCAGAGTTTGGACAAGGCAATTCTCTTGAATGCTGCCTTCAGGTATGGCATGAAAAGAGGGCATTTGCATTTCTTTCACCATAGTAAAAACTGCATTCATGGTCTGGGGAGGGCACTTTTTTTACAGATGGATAAAAGGGCAGGGGCTCGAGCCCCCTTTCATGTCTATGTGTGCACGTCCCTGACGCAGGGTGATTCTGTCCACGCCTTTTACCGTTCTGTCCTACATGCTGATGTGGTTCCTGCCTCGTGGCAACATGTCCCACGATGTCTCCGTCCCATGGTTCCTCACTGCAGCCTGTCTGTTCGAGACCCTCATGAGTGTAAGGGCTGCTTAATTCCCTCCTTCCTTCCATTGTGCTTTCCTTTACTTCCATACTGCCTTGCCTCCTTACATCAATCTACCTCTTTTCCTCATTTTTTCCCCCATGCTGCATGCATGAAGATATTTTCAAGCAGGTTTTTTTTAACTTATTTATATTCATTCCACAGGATTTGCAAGATTTCTATTTAAGTATTGGGTTCAAGTATTCAAAGGAGGTTCCATAAATGATATTGTATTTTGTGAAGTCATGGGAACCACTCTAACAGAATCCCTTTTATGCCCATATATGGAGATCCATGATGTCATCAAGATTAAGCCCATATTTAACAGGACTTCATATGGGAATGCCCATATATGGAGGAAGACAGCCCATATCTGTGTGGCTGGTTCAGACAGGGATCTCCATGTATAGGCATAAAAGGGATGTACTATATATGGGTAACTGGTCCGATATATAAGAATACAAGAATAAAGGGCGAGGTTGCATGTCGCCCTGAGGCGTCTTCCCAATTCTTTACATGTCCAAGGTGCGTACAAAGAGAGAGGAATTTGAGTGCGGTGCGTCACGTGAACCATTAATACAGGGGTCTTCAACGTTTTCAGGCCACTTGCACCATCAATACTTAATAAACTTGGCCTTTCCCTCCGTACTCAGTGTGCTCTTTTTCCCTCTACACCAAAGCTCTTTGCTGAAAATAGCCGATCTACAAGCTCACCACGCCTCGCAGCGCGAGGCGTGGTGAGCTTGTAGATCTGCTATTTTTGGCTAAAGATTTCTGGTCAAATTTATGGTCAAATTTATGTGTGACAAGCAGGGCAGAAATCTCAGGGAGGCCATGAAGGCCATGGCTGCCGTTACCCCTCAGTTTGGCCTTGTGCCCCTCCAACCAATGGCATGACCTGATGCCACAGTGGCCTTAATGCCCCAGCTGACTGTATCAATTTCTCCTCTGTCTCTTTCTTGTCAATATGTAGACAGTAGACACCAGTGTCTCTTTGCCCTTTCTTGTCATGTAGACACCAGTGTCTTTTGTTGAGATTCAGAAATCTTAACTCCCCTGAGACGGGGGAATCTTTAAACCAATCCAGTGACTTTGATTGGTGCAGGGCTGAACATGGTTCAGATTGCAAATACCATCATTTATCTATTTCACTGCATATTAGGTTATCATCCCTAAGCCTTAAATTCTACAAATTCTTTCAATGGACTAAAATCTTGTTTTATATGATGGCCTCCCTGCCCTGGCATTTGGCCTTTGTGCCCTCAAAAAATGGACAACACCAAAGTCCAAGTGGCCTTGCCCCTAAAATGACGAAATTCCAGGCCTGGTGACAAGACAACCTCATTTAAAAAAAACTAGACCAGGTCAACCTGGTTGTGCCAGACCCCGGTTCTGCCAACCCCCTGTCTGTCATCATCATTTATGACATCATGCCTTTTGTAGGCATGTCATCATCATGTCATCATCATATATACCCTTTATATAGAAAACCCGGACAGACATTTGCTTATGTAGGCCTACCCATTTCATGGGTCTGGCAAACATGTACCTCAATATGCAACCTGTCATCTTTTTGTTCCTCTCCATGTCAACATGGTGACACGTTCTTCTTTTAAATAACATTCCCAGGACAATCTCTCTTGCTCCCTGGCACCGTCACCATGGCGACTGTGGTACCCTGAGTTTTACCTCGCCATCCATTAACTGTAACAACACCCTCTAAAATCCTCAGTGTTCAGCCGCTTGTAACTCTAAAAGTGTACAAATACAGTATACACTAGGAATACTGTTCCTATGAAACATTGTGGGCTCGCTCATGACTATACTCTGCAGCTTGCAAACTGTCATGTGAAGCTCAACCAATACTCCAGCTAACACCACTCCCAGATTGGCTAAGGGCCCTGCCTTTGTACTGTCTGCGGCGGAAATATGCGGCGGAACTCACTATATAAACTAGACCAGGTCAACCTGGTTGTGCCAGACCCCCTGTCTGTCATCATCATTTATGACATCATGCCTTTTGTAGGCATGTCATCATCATGTCATCATCATATATACCCTTTATATAGAAAACCCGGACAGACCGACATTTGCTTATGTAGGCCTACCCATTTCATGGGTCTGGCAATAATGAGGATAACATAACATAGTGTTCTCGCCTTTCAGGCGAGCCCACAATAAGTAAAATTGGAAGTACTGACACAAAGAAATGAACAGACAAAAAAAACTGGATGCAGATATATATATCCTGAAATTGGCAACCCTCCGGGAATATCTGGAGAGACAGAGTTGTTACTGAACACTCTATAGAAATGATTACTTTAACCTTTCAACAAAGAGTGTTTTGTTTTATTTTAACCCAAACCATATCACTTTACCATAGCCTTTAAATGAACATGTATCTCTCTCCATCCATTAACAGTGTTACAACGTGCCCTACCTCTCTCTGAACATGTTCCTGGGTGGAGACCAGAGAGACAGAGATTCCGCCACAGCGTACAGTAAGTACTGTACAGTAAGACCTCCTCTGTCTGTCTGTCGGTCAGTCAATGAAGCCTGACATTTTATACAAACCGTTTAATCAGAGAATAGGGCTGTTTTTTTTTTAAATATATTTAACTAAATTGATGTTTTACTTAATTCAGAGAGAGAGAGAGAAACCAGGTGCTCGTCAGAGAATATAATAGTAAAAACGAGTATAAAGGTGCTCTTGGATCGACGGGATCAAGTCATCAAAAAAGAAAAAAGTGATCCAGGTACTCAAGTTTAAAAAGGAGGAACAGCTTTATTTCATTGTGTTAAAAACCGACATGTTTCGACCAGAAACTGGTCATCATCAGGGCATGTACTGATGATGACCAGTTTCTGGTTACTTATTTGACACTTGTTGCACAACGGTGTCCTGCTGTGAAAATAGCCAATCTGCAGCGCAGCGCATCGTGAGCTTGTAGATCGTCTCTTTTCTCTATTTTGGAACTGATATAATAATTGATTATTTCCTTAAATTATCGATTATTGATTATTCTTTATAATCAATTAAATCGATTCTTTGATTAAAACGCATTTAGGCCTAGAATTATTGAATGCTTTAACCAGTGAAAAATAACAGATCTACAAGCTTGTAGATCTGCTATTTTTGAAAAAGTCGTGAAAATGTGTGCAAATCTTTGAATATATGTATTTTCAAAACGAACGTTTGTAACTCGAATTTTGCTTCTGGGGGGTCCCTGGAACTAGATATTTTGAGATGGGGGTCCGTGGCCAAATACATATCATTTTGGGGGTCCTTCACATGAAAAGGTTTGAGAACCACTGACATAGTTATCTCTTAAGAACAGACTAACTGAGCTCCAGTTAAGTGAAAAGGACCTTTTCTTTGACGACGGCTAGCCAGATTGCTGACATAGAATCAAAGGTTTTTCAAAAAAATCTTAGAAGGATTCAAAAGACACTTATAGAATTGGGTCAAAATTCAAATTCTTCAAAAATAGCAGATCTACAAGCTCGCAGCGCGGCACTCGGTGCCGCGCTGTGAGCTTGTATATCTGCTATTTTTCAATAGTATAAAGCATAAAATAATGATACACAATAATGTGTACCCGTTCTGTGTCTTAATTAACTGTTGCACCCCTAATTATGAGTGATCTGGCATACATTGCTTGCTTCTCCCCCCTGCCTCTCATTGACAGGGATGGGCGTGGAAATGGTGGCGATGCTGGTGGCCTCACTGATCCAGGCTGAGGTTGTTGCCGTGTACAACGCAGAGAGAGAGGGGGCGTGTCAACAACAACAACAACAACCGATCCAGAGTCAGGGAATGTTCCAAACTCCAGCTTTACCGGCAACACACAGCGCTTCACTAGAGGGCACGGTATTGATGTTAATACAATACATGCCGCTTAGTTCAAATTCAGCCAGGAACCTGGTCACTGCAGATTACTGGAGGGACAGTAAACCAGTGGTTCTCAACCTGTGGGTCGGAACCCCTAGGGCGGTCCCCAAATTATTTTGAGGGGTCCCCAGATGATTAACTTAATGCGCAACATTGTTTTCTCACTCAACAGTAAACAAACCAACTTACATTTTAAGTGTATAGAGAGGGTATCTGCATTCTGCACATTTCCAAAGTGACAATTTAAGGACTTTTAAGACCCTTTTAATAGGCTACCTCTAAAATGAAAAATTTAACATTGGCCATGTTGTCAAATATTAACGGCAGAAATTGTGAGAATAGCAGATCTACATGCTCACAATGCCTCGCAACACAAGACGTTGTGAGCATGTAGATCGGCTATTTTCACAATAGAACCGTGTTATGCTAAATGTAATTCCCAAACTCTTAGTGCTCGTCAGGGTTACCTAAACGTAACCAAATGGACCCATATTGTAGTCCGGCTGCCAACAGGCCTTAGTTGGCTTAAAGGACAACTCCGCCCTAAATCACTTCTAGGCTAATTTTCCTATTTATATTGATCCAAAAAGACTGTCCATGGGGTCTATTAGGCACAAATGCCCCTGTTGTCCAGTTTCCCCAGCAGAACCCAGCAGCTCTCATAGCATAGAATGGAGCTTATAAGCCTATCACTTTTACACTATTTGTTGCGGTCAAAAGTGATTTCTTTTTTCATGAATGTGTTACGAGTTGTTATTACAAACACATCCATGCCTTGGTTGTCTCACACAAGCCACCACAATCTCATAAATCATGTTTTGGGGTGAGCATTCGGCACAACTGCCAATCAAAGTGACTGTACTGGCCAATCACAGCGTGTCTTTTCCGGGACTTGGCAAAACACATAAAAGCATAACATCGTTTTAGCAGTGTGTGATGACTTTTGTGGGACAACGATGGCATGGATGTGTTTGTAATGACAACTGGTAACACATTCATGAAAAATAAAAAAACTTTTAACCACAACAAATCGTGTAAAAGCAATAGGCTTATAGGCTCCGTTATGCTATGAGAGCTGCTGGGTTCTGCTGGGGAAACTGGACAACATGGGCATTTGTGCCTAATAGACCCCATGGACAGTCTTTTTGGATCAATCTAAGTAGGAAAATGACCCTAGACGTGTTTTAGGGAGGAGTTGTCCTTTAAGTATGAAATTTGGTATATGGTTTTTTTATTGGCCTAAAATGTTGTCTATATACAGTATATAAATTCATGAAACCACCTGCTGACCGCCTGTCATCATTAAGCTTAAAACGAGGCTAAAAACGCCCCACACAAAATTGTGAAAAGTGATGACTCATCACTAAACCATAGTTTTGTGCGGCTGTTTTTAGCCCAAGGAATGTTTTTCATGCCAAACAAATGCTTGCAATGGATTCAGAATCATTAAAAACCCACTAGTTTGACCCCTCACATGCTACTTGAAGCAGATGTTTTGGGGGTATTTCTTTCCTTTATAGTATAGTGTATAGTAAGTGATGGGCCCCAAACCTTTACCCCCGATAAAAGAAATTGCTCAATGCTGACAGGCGGTCAGCAGGTGGACTCATGACTGTATGTACAATATTTTAGGCAAAAGAAAAAAGAAAAGAAAAAAAAAACACGATATAACACATTTCATACCGCACCTCAGGGGCAGCCAGACTATTGGTCGGTTACATTTGTACACTCCTGAGTGACAGATTGGTGAATCAACACTGAGGATTTTACTGTGTAACCTTGGCTGTAAACTCTCCTAAGATGAACACTTTCCCCAGCAGTCCAACAGCATTGCTTTAGCACGTCCTTTAGCATAGCAGTCACAGGGATATCTGGTTACCCTATAATTTACTTTTCTTACCTCAACAAAAGCATTGTTGAACCTGTGTGTATGCTATGCATGTATGTGTATTGTGCACACAGGTGCACGTGAACATGTATGTGCACACAGGTGCACGTGAACGCAGTCGCACAGCAAGTTTGCGGCTTCTCAGAGAAAGGTTATTAAATAGAGTTGACATGACACGTAACAGCATTGTGGTAATTGTATTATAGCTCAAAACTAGGTGTGTAATGCATTACACTGCATGTGAGAAAGAGACAATTTAAATGGCAGGGACATTTTAATAGACATTGAAATAATGATTAATAACAGTAGATACATTTGGATAAATTGTCTAACTTCACATTAAACAGGTTTTTAGTGTATACTCTAGTTATATATAAAATATAATATGAGATGATTACTGAGCTGGATCAATGCTAGAAGAGCAGTTGTTATTTTAGGCAGGTGATAGGGCATCTGTGATGTGTGTGTGTGCGTGCGTGTGTGTATGTGTGTGCGCGCGCACGTGCACACATGTGTGTGTGTGTGTGTGTGTGTGTGTGTGTGTGTTTTGTTATTTCACACTGTAAAATGAGTGTTCATTTTAACTCTTGAGAGTCCATTTGTACACAGAGTTAAATTAACACTGAGACTGAGCGTGTACATTCTCAGAGTTAAATTCACACTCAGGATTTTGACTGTGCAGAAAAGGGCTTTCCTGACCTCTGCTCTGGTCATGGGCGCGTTGTTCTTCCTCTGCAGTCTGCTCGTCTTCCTCGGGGTCAAGGAGCATCAGGGTGAGTCCACTGTAAACATTCCTTCATAGTTGTTATAGACCAGGGGATAATACTGATATTTTCACAAATTGGTACCACCCAAGGTGATAACCCTTTCTGAGAAGTAGCTTAATTGAGGTTATCACCCGCTAGAGTCGATGTCCCATTAACTTTACATTACAGGGAAAAAAAGGTAAAAAATAATCAGCTTTATGTAGCATATGAGGGGTCAAACTAGGGATTTTTCATGCTTCTGAATCCATTGCAAGCATCTGTTTTGCACAAAAAAACATTCCTTGGGCTAAAACGGCCCCCTCAAATGTGTGAAAACAGTGATGTTTCATCACTTTTCATCCCTTTTTCAAACCTCTAAACCGTCGTTTTTAGCGCAAGGAATGTTTTTCGTGCAAAACATATGCTTGCAATGGATTCAGAATCATGAAAAATCCCTAGTTTGACCCCTCATATGCTACATAAAGCTGATTATTTTTTAGCTTTTTTTCCCTGTAATGTAAAGTTAATTGGACACCGACTCTAGCGGGTGATAACATCAATTAAGCTACTTCTCAGAAAGGGTTATCATACCAAAATATAAACTAGAGACATGTAGGAAGAAGAAAATCCAAAAGTTTTACTGTTACCTTGGGTGGTACCAAAATGTGTATTATCCCCTGTACTATTATGTTTGTTGTTTGATGCTTTCCAAGGGTGTCGCACCAAATTCTGGGCCCTGGGTACAAGGATCCATTCACAAGTTTTAACTATTAAAAAATAGCAGATAAACAAGCTCGCAGCGCGGCACTTTTGTTTTTTTAAATCGTGAAAAAAGGTCTTTGAATATTTCAAATCCTTCTAAGGTTTTTTGAAAAACCTATGTTTCTTTGTCAGTGGTGCTCAAACATTTTCACGTGAAGGACCCCCAAAATGATATGTTTTGGCCACAGACCCCCATCTCAAAATATTTAGTTTCAGGGGCCCCCCATAAGCAAAATTTGAGTTACAAATGTTCACTTAGAAAATACATATGTTCAAAGATTTGCACATATTTTCACATAGCAGATCTACAAGCTCGCAGCGCGGCACTCGGTGCCACGCTGTGAGCTTGTATATCTACTATTTTTCAATATCTAAAGTATAAAATAATTAAGGTCCCTCCACCTTGGGCCCTAGTAACTCAGTCCCACTACTACATGATTTTGGATTTAATTTAATTTAATTTTGTTTTTATCTTCAGCCCCGGTCTGTTCACAAGAGAAAGTGCAGTTGTCTTATTTCACCTCCCTCAAGATGCTGCTGTTCCACGTTCCTTATCAACGACTGGTCCTTGGTTTTGTCTTCAGCGCCCTCGCATTCCAGGTAACGTACATTCTACGCCTGATTTATACAGTAGCGTCAGTTCAGAAAAAGGTAAGGTATGGCAACATGACTGGTGCGCGCGTGCAAGACACCAGTCATGATGTTGCCATACCTTAGCAACAGGCATGACATTTATTTTAAGAAGCACATTCTATTTTTTCCCCAAAAAATGTCTATGGTTTCTTGGGCTGGATATGGCAGTCTGGAACAGTTGTTCAAGTGCAGCTAAACTTGGCATAATACAGTAAACGTGCCACAATTAACAATAATGAATTGCACCTGTGCAGCTGACCTGCGAACCTGGGAATATACTATTCAGTCAAGATAGGGATAATAAAAGTGTGGAGAATATAATTATAATACCTTGTTAAATTTTGCATTTGTAGTTATTTTAATGTAATTTAACAACATAACCAGCACAGATAGACAAGGAGACATTCATGGATTTATATTTGAAAGTAACTTGTATTCTCCCCCCTGGACCCACGGTATGGCAGCTGCATACCCCTGCCATACCCAATTGACGCCCCTGGATTTATACTTTGTCGTATATGGCCGCGTCGTGGCGTGCCGAAAATAGCCGACCTACAAGCTCAAAAAGCGTCACAGCCGTGACACTTTGTGAGCTTGTGCAGGTCAGCTATTTTCGCTATGCAACACCGTCATATGACAGAGCGTAAATTAGGCTGTATTGAGTCTGACACATTCATTCTACTATTAGTGGGATTAATAACAACATATCACACAAAGGATGCAAAAGTATTTACTCTGTGTTATTGCTTATTGTACCTGCATGTACAGTATGTTTCACACTTTTAATTTCTTTCTGTCTGGATTCTTTTGGACTTTATGTTTTCTTTGGGTGTTTTTGTGACTCTCCTCCCCAGTCCACTATATGACCTATACGTTCTCCCACTGTCACTCAGAAGCGCACTTGGCCTTTGCTCAGTTTAGACTTTATTCTCACTTTTAATGTGGGTTTGAAATTCTATCTATCTAATAATGTATTTTGGAAGGATTTCAGTTTGGAACAGTGTGTGTGTGTGCATGTGTGTGCATGTGTGCGTGTGCGTGTGTGTGTGTGTGTGTGTGTGTGTGTGTGTGTGTGTGTGTGTGCGCGTGTGCGTGTGCGTGCGTGTGCATGTGCGCACTCTTGCTTTTGTGTCCCTGCCTCGGCCTGTCGTCGTTCCCTACTCACCACGTCCCATCAATCTTGTCCCATGTCCTGCCTGTCACCCCCCCCCCCCCCCCAGTCATCTTGTTATCCAATCCTCTTGTTTCCATGTTAATTCTGGTTCATGTCACCTCCAGCTGTGCTTCCTCCCGTGAGTAATCCATTCCCCGGTGTGTATTTATGAATGTCTGCTCTCTTAATGTGTGTCAGATTCAACGTCTCATTTTCCAATGTGTCATCTCATCAGTGTTCCAGAATGTCTGTTGGAGCCACGGGCAATTATTAACCAAAAATATAATGAAACCGACGTTTAAAACAAATGACTGACTTAGGCGTATCGTATCATTTAGAAGCATTTTCTCCCCTTTTCTTATATATATCAACAAATCGACACAACAAAATTCGAATAGAGTTCTTGTAATCGACTAAACCAATTTGTCTGAGCAACCATGTTCATTTTGTAATCGAGGGAAAAGTTTGAAATAATCGTGATTTTGATTTTGTCATGTTGCCCCGCCCTAATGTCTGTGTTTCATGTCAGCCTGTAGGCCTATGCTGGACATGTTCATGTTCCTTGTTCTTTGATTAAAGTGCTTTATAGGGGTAAAGCACTTCTGTAATTCTGCCCCTAGTCAGGGAAAATTAGCAGAATACCTGTCAAATCTGGGAATAAATTTCTTACCAAACAGTTTCTTCACCAATGTGTTCATAAAGGTGTCTAGTAACATATCTAACAAAGATTGAAATTCAACATCCCTAGCAAAATGTTTGACAGCTAGGGTAATTCTGGGTCTCATTCACTTACTATACACTGCACTATAAGGGAAAAAATCACTCCCAAAAATATGCTTTAAGTGGGATGTGAGGGGTCTAACTAGGTGTTTTTAATTATTCTGAATCCATTGCAAACATTTGTTTTGCACGAAAAACATTCCTTGGTCCAAAAATGGATCCCATACACCAGGGGTCCTCAATAGGCGGACCGCGGTCCATGTCCGGACCGCGAGGCACCGCCGACCGGACCCAGGACGAATTATAGTAAAAAGAAAAAAAACGGAAAAATATCTCATTTCCACTTCTCATTGTATTCATTCACTTTCATTGCATGCGCTGTGTGTGTGTGTGAGAGAGAGAGAGAGAGAGAGAGAGAGAGAGAGAGAGAGAGAGAGAGAGAGAGAGAGAGAGAGAGAGAGAGAGAGACGCTGATTGGCTGATGCCGGGCAACAGATTATTATGGGCTGTCATCTCTGACAACGATGCGCTGCCGCTGATAGGCTGTTACCGCTGTTACCACAGACCGCGGAAGTTGACGGAGCACAACAGCAGCAGTAGCTTCAGCTACCAAAAATGCAACTAGTTATACATCAGTGGCGTTTCATTCACGCAAAACATCATCAACGTGGATACGTTTGCAGGATTGTAATCTTATCTCCAGAGTTTGTCGCGACGTGCCACGTCCCGACGGCTCTAGCTCTGGTCCATAGCGTTAATGGAGTTCTCCCTAACTCCACTAACGCTATGGACCAGAGCTACGACGGCCCCGGCCCGTGACAGCTGCCTCTCTTTCTGCATGGATATGCAGCGACAGCGAGCCGCACGCTGTACTCAACTCAAGAGTGAGCCACGAGCCGCTTTGTCTCTGACGCGCGACACCTTGTTTTCATATCACTAGCGCAAAATATCTCTGCTCATTCTGTTCTCCCTGCTTTAATGGGTTGTTTCTCTTCAATCAAGTAAGGCCCCCAAATGATTTTGGAGGAGTCCCCAGCCCAGATGACAGTCAAGTCATAATTTAAGGACCCTTTTAATAAATAAAGAAACGGTAAAAGACCATTACTGCATCGACAAACTACAAAAAAAAGTTAAGAAAGGGATCCCTAATTATGTAAGATGAACAATAATGAGGGCAAGTGGCCATGACTGAGGGCAAGTAGAACATGACCTGTACTTACCAGACGGACAAGTGCCTCTGAGACCATAGTGTCAACCCCTGGTTGGTACTTTTTTGTATCTTAGCCTACTATTTAAGATTGACCGACATAATAAAAATAAGCGAATATAAATATATATATATATATATATATATATATATATATATATATATATATATATATATATATATATATATATATATATATTGTTTAATTTTTTCCCCGGACCCGGACCTGTTTCAAAATAATATTTGTGGACCTTCAAGATTTGTATTTGAGGACCCCTGCCATACACCTTGTGAAAAGTGATGACTCATCACTAAACCATCGTTTTTTTGCATCTGATTTTGGCCCAAGGAATGTTTTTCATGCAAAACAAATGCTTGCAATGGATTCAGAATAATTAAAAACACCTAGTTAGACCCCTAACATGCTAATTAAAGCATCTTTTTTGGAGTGATTCTTTCCCTTATACAATGCATAGTAAGTGAATGAGACCCTGAATCACCCTAGCTGTCAAATATTTTTCTAGGGATGTTGAATTTCAATCTTTGTTAGGTATGTTACTAGACACCTTTACGAACACATTGGTGAAGAAATTGTTTGGTAAGGAATTTATTCCCAGGGTTTTATTAAAATTCCCTGACTACTCTGTCTCTGGACCCGCTGCTTCGCTACTCTGTGGCAGGAACATTAATAGTTGTCATTTATTTCTGCCTCATCTCAGATGTCCTTGGGTAACTTTGCACTGTTCTGCACTCATGCAGCTGGCCTGGGGGCTCAGTTCAAACACCTTCTATTGGTTCTTCTGGTGAGATGATGTTTTCACAAGTTACACTGAAGAATACAGTCTGCTTCTATTAATTACAAAGCTTTACAAACTCATTGTGGATTTTATTAAATAAAAAAGATAATAATAAAACAATGCAAATCCTTTTTATAGGCTACCGCCTGCATAGCACTTCCACTATGGCAAGCAGTTCTCATACGGATCGGCAAGAAGACCACAGTTATCGTTGGGCTATCAGTAAGCAAGCAAACATGGAAGATCTACTGCTTGTACAATAATACAGCACATTAAATGCATTTTATTTTTAGTTCCATTTTCTCCACATTGCCTGTTGGAAAATATGCTAAATTAAATATTACAATATTTTGAGCAAATAGGCCTACCTCTATCAATATTGAGACGATAAATGTTTAAAGTGTTGACACGTAAAAAGTATGAAATCTGGCTAATCAATTGCTTAACACTGGGGGGAAAAAAAACGTTTAAGACATATCACAATAATAATATTTGATATAATATTATACAGCAGGGGTCTTCAACAGGGGGTCCGGGACCCCGAGGGGGTCCTCAGAGTTACTACAAGGGGTCCTCCAAATCTTTGTGTGATAGAAACTTTTTTTCCCCTTTTTTATATTAACGATTTGAACCTAGCGTCCATATTCTGAGAACTTTAGCCAAAAATAGCAGATCTACAAGCTCACAACGCCTCGCGCTGCGAGGCGTTGTGAGCTTGTAGATCAGCTATTTTCGGCAAAAGAGGTTTGGTGTAGAGGGGAAAAGGGCAAAGGTACTTAAAGGGCAAACTAAGTGCAGTGTGAAAGGTCAAATGTATTAGGTATTGACAGCTCAAGTGGTTAAATATCTGAAAACACAAATTGACATGATAGTGCCGTCAAACAATGAAACTATATGGTATCTATGGGTTGTGGGGGTCCCTGGCTCATCTCTCTCTCGACTAAGGGGTCCTTGGCCTGAAAACGTTGAAGACCCCTGTTATACAGTATTGCCCAGCCCTATTGCGTGTGTGTGATGGATGTGTTTATGTTAGACCAGGGGCTAATACTGATATTTTCACAAATTGGTAACGTTTTTTTTTACATTTTTGTCTTCCTACATGTCTCTAGTTTATATTTTGGTATGATAACCCTTTCTGAGAAGTAGCTTAATGATGTTATCACCCGGCTAGAGTCTGTGTCCCATTAACTTTACATTACAGGTAAAAAAAAGGTAAAAAAAATAATTTATGAGGGGTCAAACTAGGGGTTTTTCATGATTCTGAATCCATTGCAAGCATCTGTTTTGCACAAAAAAACATTCCTTGGGCTAAAACGGCCCCCTCAAATGTGTGAAACGTGATGACTCATCACTTTTCATCCCTTTTTCAAACCACTAAACCGTCGTTTTTAGAGCAAGGAATGTTTTTCGTGCAAAACAGATGCTTGCAATGGATTCAGAATCATGAAAAACCCCTAGTTTGACCCCTGATATGCTACTTAAAGCAGATTATTTTTTTACCTTTTTTTCCCTGTAATGTAAAGTTAATGGGACACCGACTCTAGCGGGTGATAACATCAATTAAGCTACTTCTCAGAAAGGGTTATCATACCAAAATATAAACTAGAGACATGTACGAAGAAGAAGAAAACCTTGGGTGGTACCAAACTTTGTATTATCCTCTGTACTATGTGTCCTGTAGGTCTTCATTCCTGCAGTGATAGTTATCGCCTGCATGCCCACTAACCTGCCAGTCTTCATGATGATGTGTGTGCTGATGGGATGCAGCCTGGCCACCCTCTTTTTACTCCCCTGGTGAGTCAGCAATCAAAGGACACGGAGAGTGCAGAGATGCCCTGCTTTCTAGCAGTGGTGGAACAAGCATGCAGGCTGTTTTACTCAAGTAAAAGTAGCAGTACTAAAGTGTAGAAATAATCTGTAAAAGGCCTGTATTTAAAATGTTACTTGAGTAGAAGTAGTCCGGCTGCCAACAGGCCTTAGTTGGCTTAAAGGAGCTATAGTCAACTTTTTCTTGAAAAACGGATGCTAAAATAAAAATAATGTTTCGAAAATATTTTATAAAAAAATAAGCTTCATATATGTGTTTCAATTAAAAAATGACCACAAAAAGCGTAAAATAATGATAAAATAATCATTTTGGCCCTTTGTTTACATTTACAGGGCCCGTACTTTGTTTACATCCTAGTCTGTAGACTAGGATGTACACCTACAATGAAAAAGTTGACTATAGCTCCTTTAAGTATGAAATTTGGTATATTGTTTTTTTATTGGCCTAAAATGTTGTCTATATATACAGTCATGCTGACCGCCTGACAGCATTGAGCTTATTTTTTTTTTATATGAGGTAAAAGTTTGGGCCCAAAAAAGTAAAAAAAAATAAATAATAAAATAAAATAAAATAAATAAAATAATAATTTTTTGGGGGGGGGAACTATTGTGGCGGAACTATTGTAGCGCAGCGCACGTTTCCGGTCGGACATATTTGACCGCCGGACGCACTTCCGGTTAAGAACTCCGTGTGCCACGTGATCAGTCCTAGCCAAGTGGTGTATACGGATGTTACTGCGATTGAGGTGAAAGAGAAAAGTGGAAAGTTGTGAGCTAACTATTAGCTATTTTTGTGTGTGTGTGTGTGTGTGTGTGTGTGTGTGTGTGTGTGTGTGTGTGTGTGTGTGTGTGTGTTCTGGCTACGCCCCCCTCGGTCGAAATTGGATCCGCCGGTCCCATAGCTGGGAATACGAGCCAATGGACGGCGGTCACCATGGCAACGGGGGGCCAATGATAGAGTTATGGGCGGTATTCCTTACGTTCTAGCACCTACCTATGAGTTGAAGTGGGCGTGAATGGGCTTGGAAGTGGGATGCGGCTCTAAGAGGAATGTAATAGTAGATTGAATCCATTGCAAGCATTTGTTTTGCATGAAAAACATTTCTTGGGCTAAAAATGTGTTTTCTTTTAGAAAATAGTTATGAGCTGCAAATGGGGCATCAATCTGCAAAGTTACTAGTGACTAAAGCTGACAATTGTAGTGGAGTAAAAAGTGCAATATTTGCCTGAGATGTATATGGTGGAGTAAAAAAATTGAAATATTCAGGTAAAGTAAAATTACTTCAAAATTGTACTTAAGCAATAAGCACACTACTTGAGTATATGTACTTAATTACTTTCTACCTCTGTGTTAAGGGCCCCTGTCTGCCCGAATTAGACTCAAAGCACAATTCTGCCCATGCATGTTTCACATGGACTCTAGTCTATGCTGCCCGGAAGGCTGTCTGAGGAATGACAGATCTATTTTGTCAGGTGGTCAGTCCTTCTAAGCCTTCTAAGCATGTTGTGGCAGTGCCTCGGGAGGTACAGCAGAGCAGCCGCTAGGGAATGGGAAGGTTCTCTGTGTCGAAGTGACCTTGAGCAAGACACTGAACCACTAACTGCTCCTGATGAGCAGGTCGGTGCCTTGCATGGTTGCCTCCACCATCAGTGTGTGAATATGTGTGTGAATGAGTGAATGTGATTCACGTTGTAAAGCTCTTTGGATAAAGGAGCTATATAAATGGAACATTTAACATAAGTGTGTGACTGTTATGCTGTTGTACTACTGGTTCTTGAGGGGGTTCCAGCTAGTGCCCACTGCCAGGGACATGCTGGGCCCCTGATTCAGCCTGGGAAAGAAAGTTGGAGAGGCCCTCATTGTGGGCAATAGAGAGAGAGAGATCTCTCTATAGCGCTGCTGCTGCTACTCAAAGATTTGCCATTTCAGATAATGACAAGTGACAAGCCAGTGGGCCAAATACATGAGTTATATTTCGTTGTTGTCGGTTGGAAACCTTGTCGTTTGTTTTGTATTTATCATTTTGTATTTATCATTTTAAAAATGATTTAAACTAGTGAAAACAGCCAATCTACAAGCACACAACGCCTCGCGGTGCGAGGCGTTGTGTGCTTGTAGATCTGCTGTTTTCACTACTTTTGAGCGACGGCCTTGTATGATGAAGCAGGGCTTTGCTTTGTGAAGAAAATCACACCCGTGTGAACTGAGCGGTGGTCGTGGTGTGTGTGTGTGTGTGTGTGTGTGTGTGTGTGTGTGTGTGTGTGTGTGTGTGTGTGAGACCCCCCCTCCCCTCCCCCTGTGTGTGTGTGTGTGTGTGTGTGTGTGTGTGTGTGTGTGTGTGTGTGTGTGTGTGTGTGTGTGAGACCCCCCCTCCCCTCCCCCTGTGTGTGTGTGTGTGTGTGTGTGTGTGTGTGTGTGTGTGTGTGTGTGTGTGTGTGTGTGTGTGTGTGTGTGTGTGTGTGTGTGTGTGTGTGTGTGTGTGTGTGTGTGTGAACGTGTGTGTGTGTGTGTGTGTGTGAACGTGTGTGTGTGAGTGTGCCTGGCCTATCCTGAACAACAGCGCCCCTCCCTTAACATGTGTGGTCATAAAAGGTACTGTAGGCTACATACAGACACGGACGGAGACAGACAGACAGACATACCCACACACACCGCCACGTATAGGAGCGTTGTGACCACCGCTCAAAAATGTACAAATTTGAAACTTGGAGATTTTCTGCCCGACAGTGACGATTTACTTTGTTGGCCGCCAGCCCCCAAAATGGAACGAAGGCCGACATTTTATTTTTATTTTTTTCCTAATGGGCGGCCTGGACCGGCCGGGAATGAACCGGCTGTTCTGGAGTTGTCCCGCTTTTCCCAATGGCCAGCACGTCCCTGCCCACTGCCAAGCTAAATTAGAGTTAGGAACCAAATGGGACCTTATTTGTCCATTTGGGTTCCATTTGTACACTCTCAGGACTGAGTTATGTTACGACGTTACGTTAGTATAGATTGGAAGCCCAGAGACAAAAATCATATCAAATGGGGGGGCCTACTAATCCGTGCCCTAATACATAAATCTGTGGCCTGATACATATTGAACTGGGATTCCTTGAAATTGAAAAGTTTGAGAATAATTGTGCGGTTGCTTTCTGGTTGAAATCTGATTTGCCCGCTAATCTGCATTTAGGTCCATGCTGCCAGATGTTATAGATGACTTTGCCAAGAAGAACCCCTCCTGCCAGGACCTGGAGCCGCTATTTTTCTCCTGTTATTCCTTTTGCCAGAAGCTTGGAGGGGGCCTGTCTGTTGGAATTTCAACCCTGGCATTGCAGTGAGTCAAGCTTAACGGGGTCACTAGCCGATAAGACGCGATTGTGTTTGCCAGCGACACTGTCATTTTTTTGCCATTGACGGAGTATAGTTTAGGCCAGTGGTTCTCAACCTGTGGGTCGGGACCCCCAGGGGGGTCCCCACATTCTTTTGGGGGGTCCCCAGATGATTAACTTAATGTGCAACATAGTTTTCTCACTCAACAGTAAACAGTACAGTAAACAATACCCTACACAAATGTGCAGGGTATCTACATGTTTCTTAAGTGACAATTCAAGACTTTTTAATACCTCTAGAGGCAGAAATTGTGAAAATAGACGATCTACATGCTCACAACGACTCGCGTTGCGAGGCGTTGTGAGCATGTAGATCTGCTATTTTCACAATAGAACTGTGTTATACAAAATGTAATTCCTCAACTCTTAGTGCTCGTCAGGGTGGGGGTCCCCAGTTCAAATATGATTATTTTGGGGGTTGTGGCCTGAAAAGGTTGAGAACCACTGGTTTAGGCTTAAATCACGTGTATGCCTACTTGATCCGTGTGTAGCTGAGTCTTGTGTTCTCCTGCCCTGCAGCTTTGCGGGCTACAGAGCTGGATCATGTGACGCGGGCGACAGTGTCGTGCTGGCTCTGATTATACTGTTCTCGCCGGTGTCCATCGTGCTGCTGTTGGTTGGATTGGTCTTCTTCCATTTCTATCCGATCAATGAAAGACAACAGGTCCAGACACAACTGACCACAACCCAGTGAGTTTGTTCTGCTTGAGCTTAGATTTAGATTTATACACTATGAACATGTCTGTCATGCCATGTTTCTGTCCTGAAAAGATAATGGTTTCAGTGGTTGATATACTACGTAGTTGACGTAGCTGTAGTTCAGCCATTATTTCCCTCTAATATCTAATATCAAAATAGCCGATCTACAATCTCACAACATGTCGGGTTGTGAGCTTGTAGATTGGGTATTTTCACAGACTGTTTGCTCAAGAATAGGGACGCTACGATTCAAGTGGTTAGAATGATCATTTAGCAAAATTCTTAATCATCTAACAATGTGTTAATATCTATCTATAAATACGAGAAGTCTCTGTGAGTCTGTCTGTGTGTATGTAATCCGCATATGTTAATAATGACCATAACAAACATGTTGTTTCTTCTTCCTCAAGACCAGAAGTTGCATCTCTACCAGAGGAGAGGGCACAGCTGCAACCACAGTCCAGTGGGAAGAGTGGGAAGTCAAATATGAAACGAAATCTAAAGTCACATCCAGCCACGAAGACTGGTACCTTGCACAGATCAAAATCGTTGCCACATCGTCACAACTACAGCAATCACAAATATTCAGCTGAGTTGAATTACTTGTCAAAAGGCTCTTCTGTAGAACACAGCACGTCTATGAGTGTTTCTGGGTCAAATTCACATCCTCAGTGTCATAATAAACACAGGGTCCTTTCATATCAGCAGCGGTCAACAAAACCCAAAGACAGTAATACTTCTTCTGAATATATCTCTGGGTCTTCATGTGATAGGTCAAAGGTTAAATCCAAAGTCACATGGGTTTAACGAGGGAGATCGTTGGGGTCAGGGGTCATCAATATGTCGGTACACACAGACAACTTGTGATTGGCAAGACTTGGCATGGTCCGTGGCAATTTTCTTTTTACACACCATTATAATGCTCTTATTTTGATCATAAGACCCAATTACTGAATGTCAGTCTCTGGGTTTTCTTACATAGAGACATCAAAGGGGGCTTGAGCTCCTGCCCTTTTATCAGTCTGTAAAAAGTGCCCTCTCCAGACCATGAATGCAGTTTTTACTATGTTGTAAGAAATGCAAATGCCCCTCTCTCCACTTATTACCAGAAGACAGCATTCAAGAGAATTGCCTTGTCCAAACTCTCCTGAACTTGAATGCAGCATCTTATGATGAAAGAATTGCCCTCTCTGTGTAGTAATTCATGCCATTACGCCACAACTCCAGTTGTCGCAACGTGACGCGTTGTGAGCTTGGAGAGCTCCTGCCTCTCTAACATTCCCTGCACGTCCCTGTGTATGACACTGATTTACTATGATGACACTGTGTGTGGAACAGGGACGTGCTGGCCATTGGGAAAAGCGGGACAACTCCCGAACGGCCGGTTCATTCTCGGATGGTCCAGGCCGTTTGCACAAAAGTAAAAATTAAACTGTTTGCACAAAAGTAGTGAAAACAGCAGATCTACAAGCAAGTGCTTGTAGATCGGCTGTTTTCACTAGTTTAAATCATTTTTTAAATGATAAATACAAAACAAACGGTTTTGGACATACAAGGTTTCCACCCGACAACGATGAAATACACTCATGTACAGTAATTGTCCCACTGGCTTGTCACTTGTCATGATCTGAAATTGCAAATCTTTGAGTAGCAGCAGCGCTATAGAGAGATCTCTCTCTATAGCGCGCAATGAGGGCCTCTCTAACTCTTTTTCCCGGGCTGAATCAGGGACCCAGCACGTCCCTGGTGTGGAACATTAGGAGCCCACTGGTACACTGGTTCTCAAGTGTACAAATGGATCCATTTGTAGTTGTACATTTGTAGTCGTAGTTATAGACCAGTAATGGTCATTTATGGCTATAGCTCATGTGTTTATCTACTCATTTTGTGTCTGTGACAAAAATACAATTTTGACATACCGGTAAATGTCCACCACAAGCCAGCATTGTGATTTGTGATGATCCCTGTTTGGGGTGTAGCCTACTGTAACTGTAATCTTCATCAGGACGTGTTCAACAAAAAGTAAATCACAGTCGGGAATGCAGAAGCAGTAGACCTACTGTACATTATGTATAGGCATAATAGGCCTATATATTCTTGTCAATTTAATTATGTGTAACAACCAAATTGTGACTTTGTGAACATGTTTTTTTATGTTTTGATTTATTTCATTTTATTGTATTTGTTTTGCTTCAGTTCTAGCGGTTGTACCTACATTTTTACAAATTAAAACAGTTGATGAGTTCATAATGAAAGCGAAGGTATTTCAGCTGTCAGAATGAATTGTATATTGTAATCTTAAATGTTGTCTAATTGTCTGAATACATTCGCCCGGTCTATTGTATTTCTTTCTTTCTTTTCTTTTCCTTTTTTTATGCTCGTCCCCAATCCAAGCTCTGACGTACATGGCGGCTCGCAGAGGGCAAAGCTGGCTCTGTGGGGGCGGGGTGGGGTGTATAAAGCGGAGCATGAATGTGGGCCATGATGATGTCAGAGGCGTCAATTGGGTATGGCAAGGTATGGCAGCTGCCATATCTTGGCTACAGTGGAAAAGATACATTAAAATGAATTCATCAGGCGCGCGTGCGAGACACCAGTCATGTTGCCATACCTTAGCTTTTGCTGAACTGACGCCACTGGCTGATGTGTGGATGGATGGATGTGTGGGCTGGGGATGAGAGGGCTACGTCACACACACGCAAATGAACTGAAACAAGCTATGAGGCCTCCAAAATAAAAGCCAACTTTATAGATATATTCAGTATCTATCTATCTATCTATCTATCTATCTATCTGCATTTCATCACAAATAACTGGAAATATATAAATACATCTTTTCCCCTATTTTTTATTTATTTTTAAACAAAAAATATATCCTTTTTATTATTGTTATTATTTTTGGTTATAGGCCTACACATTTTCTCGTTTTAATAAAATAAGTCTTATTCGTGTGTGTGTGTGTGTGTGTGTGTGTGTGTGTGTGTGTGCGCGTGCGTGCGTGCGTGCGTGTGTGTGTGTGTGTGTGTTCATTCATTTATTTATTTCTCTTAAAATATTAATGTATTTCTTATTTACTCCTAAAATAATATGTATAGTTTAGTTCTGTGAGATAAATATTTTGACTATCAAACCAATGTTTTACTTTGAAACTCCCGTAAACCGGAAACCTAGTTTTTCAGTTCAGCTGCTGAAGAAACGAGGAAAAAAAAAGGTTCGGACGGGAGAGAAAATGGGAGTCGAAGTTGAGACCTTATCCCCGGGAGACGGTAAATATTTACACCCTAATTCATTCACCCCTTTGTTACGGAACACCTTATCTTCACATAATGTGGTTTATTTAAAATAAATATTGTTTTTTTGTCTCGTTTTTACAGGACAGACGTTTCCGAAGAAAGGACAGCAAGTCGTCGTTCACTACGACGGTGAGGCCCTGGGTTTACGCCTCGGTAGTACGGCGGTGCCGCTCGCGCCAAAAAGCACGGATCTACAAGCTGTCAACGCGTCACAAAAGCGACGCGTTGACGGCTTGCAGATCTGTGCTTTTTGGGCAGCGACCGCTTTTGTTGCAGCTGCCTTGGCTAACGTTAGCATTAGCACGAGCTGAGGCTTTAGCTTTAGCTCGGGCTTTAGCTGCTAAGCTATTAGCTGTCAGTTTCCGCATTCCGTGCTGTTTGTTTGTTTAATTAACGGCAACGCGATGGATGGGATTATTGTAACATTTAATGTCCTCACGAGACGAGAGGCAATTCACTCTACACCACATATTCAATTAAACGCTTATTTATTATGAATTACAACTGTAGTCCCTGATCATCTGGAATTTGATGTCAGATTCAACATCATTATTATAAAGGCTGAGATTTTAAGAGCATAATAATGATAATACTACTTCACCAAATTGCTCTAGCCCTATACTGTACATCTGCAAATCCCTTGATTCCACAGACCAGTTTGCCGAGTTATTTTCATGCAATGGAAATGCATTCCTTTTTGGGTTGATTGGATCTGATCTTGAGGCAGTGCGACTAATTAAACTCATCTATCATTAACGACACTATTACTATTCGGCATTTGCAGAATATTACACAATGAGATTTTCTATAGATAATCATCGATGTCTTAAAAGTGGGCAAAAGGAAATGATGGAACAGTCAGTTAAGAAAATGACCTCACTTAAATGTAATGTAGCCCTTTGAAACCATGAGAACACTTTATGTCACAAAAATCCCAGATGATATCTAGTTTCATATCATGATATCAGCACTGGAAGTAGCATAGACTGATCATCTACCTTCACATTCAGGCGGTTTCAGTGTTTATCATAGTTGGTGGCAAATTAGACCATCCAGACCAGAGTAATTACTAGGTCTATCATTTGGTTAGGGGTTAATCAGAAGCACCATGGAGGGAGAAGGCTGCTTTCATTCAAGCTCTGCTATTTTGTTTTGCTGTCTTCTGTATTGATGCTGCTATTTTTAACATCATGTACAATACACACATGTCTATGTATATGCTAAGCTAAATGGTCATACAGTGTGTATGTTTTTTCCAATCTACTTGTTTCAGGAACATTATTTTGTTGTCCTATTCTATTCTTGTTTCCTTTGCTCTTTCTTGTCTCTATTCCAGGGGTTTTCAAAGTGGGTGACGGGGCACCCTGGGGTGCTGTGACGGTAGTCCAGGGGTGCCGCAAGATAATTTGATAATATTTGGAATTTATTTGGACACTTTGGAAAAAATATTATTTTGTATCATTTTAAACTTGAAGTACAAAGTTATTTTCAGTCAGTTCTAACCAAAATGGCTATTATCTCAACATTTTCCTCGCAACATAATCACTAAAATATCGTCACTGTCGGACAGAAACCTCGTATCTCCAAGTTTCAAATGTGTACGTCTTTTGGTAAAGCAAAGCCCCGCTTCAACATACAAGACTGTCGCACAAAACTAGTGATGCGAGGCGTTGTGTGCTTGTAGATCGGCTGTTTTCACTAGTTTAGTACATGTTATAGATGATAAATACAAAACGAACGGTTTTGGACATAAAAGGTTTCCACCCGACAACGACGATATGCTATAAATATAAGGTGCTGGGAGTGAAAATTATAATGTAGGCGTGCCTCGGATTAAAAAAATATTCATGATGGGGTGCCCTGAGACGAAAAAGTTTGGGAACCCCTGCTCTATTCTTCTTCCTTTTCCTGAAAACTACAAATTCTAGAGCTTGTATGAGTTTCACCCACTTCTTCTTGACACCATAAACCTGTGATGTGACCATACATTCTGATCCTAATCCTATGAGCGTCAGCCAGCTCGGAGTGTTAACAAGCCATTTCATTCTGTTAAAGCAGCACTATATAACTAACTTTCCTCTTCTACCACGGTTTAGAAACCGGTTGCCTGCCTGCTTGCAATCTTGACCATCGGGTTAACATCCTTGTCAGATCTTATGTATTGGTGAGACAAGACCTTAAACACGATCTAAAATGTCTTGATAGAAGAGAAGTGAGACACAATACAACCACCCTGATTGTAAAGGTTTTAATGTATTAACCTATTTAGGACTAGAATTATTGAATGCTTTAACTATTGAAAAATTGCAGATATACAAGCTCACAGCGCTGCGAGCTTGTAGATCTGCTATTTTTGAAAAAAGTCGTGAAAATGTGTGCAAATCTTTGAATATATGTATTTTCAAAGCGAACGTTTGTAACTCAAATTTTGCTTCTGGGGGGTCCCTGGAACTAAATATTTTGAGATGGGGGTCCGTGGCCAAATACATGTCATTTTGGGGGTCCTTCACATGAAAAAGTTTGAGAACCACTGACATAGTAGTCTCTCAAGAACAGACTAGCTGAGCTCCAGTTAAGTGAAAAGGACCTTTTCTTTGACGATGGCTGGCCAGATTGCTGACATAGAAACATAGGTTTTTCAAAAAAAAACCTTAGAAGGATTCAAAAGACACTTATAGAATCGAGTCAAAATTCTAATTTTCACGATAAAAAAAAATAGCAGATCTACAAGCTCGCAGCGCGGCACTCGGTGCCGCCGCGCTGTGAGCTTGTTTATCTGCTATTTTTCAATAGATAAAGCATAAAATAATGATACACAATAATGTGTACCCGTTGTAAATTTAAAATACTGTACCATACAGATTGGACAAAATAACACAATACATTTTTTTATCAACAAAAGTGTCATAGTGCCGCTTTAACCAGCTTTCATTTGTCTTTAACAGGCAAGTTGACAAATGGCAAGAAGTTCGACTCCTCGCGGGATCGTGGAAAACCTTTCAAATTCAGGATGGGACAAGGGGAGGTGATACGTGGCTGGGATGAGGGCGTAGCAAGGGTACATGTGTATGATGAAATGTATATGATCTCTGTCAGGCAAAAACCTTGCATCTCCATATTTAAAGGAGGACTTCACCACTTTTCAACCCGTCTTCATATAATTGGTCCTCACTAATGTTCATAATAAAATAGCACAATTTTTTTTTCTACTCAGTCTGGGTCTCATAGGAGAGCTGTCAAATCCTTCCACCGGTGACATCATCGTTTGACAGATTTCTTTTTCAACAATATTTTTGAAAATAGATATTTAGATTTTTATTATCACGAGAACAATGGCTTCCACTTTAACATTGCAACTTTTCAGGAATAGAAAGCCTGCAGTTTCTATTGGCTTGCATTTCCCATTGATGATGTCACCAGTGGAAGGATTTGACCCACCCACAGCTCTCCTATGAGACCCAAACTGAGTAGAAGAAAATTGTGCTATTTTATCATGAACATTAGTGAGGACCTATTATATGAAGATAGGTTGAAAAGTGGTGAAGTCCTCCTTTAAGCTTTGTTTTTTCATAAACTAATGCTTGTTTTATATTTAGTCATTTATGTCCTGTAGATCTCATACTTTTGCTGTTTTAAAATATTGAACCAATTGTTACTATGACTACATTGAAAGTTATTTGTTCCATTCCCTGAAAAGTGAAGATGTTACACATAGTTACACATAAGCCTTATATGCCTTAATACATTATAAAAACACCTTAAATATATCTATTTCTTTTTTACTCAATAGGGAGTGGGACAATGCCCGTCGCAAGATTATAATTTGTCCGTGTGTGGTCCATGTATGGAATGTCTGTGCAAATAAAACATTAAGAATATTGATTTGAGGCTTATATTAACCATAAGAAGTATTAAAGTTGTACCATGTAACTTTTTTTATAAAACAAATCTTAAAATTGTCCTAACTGTTAAATCGCTAAAGTTTTAGAACACCCACTCCGTTATTTTCAGCTTCTGAAGCCTTCTCTTTATATGTTTTCTATGATCCTGGCCGTGGACCGGATTTCGCGCCAAAATGACGTAATCTGCATCATCTGTATACGTTGTGTATACGTTGCCCAATCACATCGCCGATCATGCACACATGGTACACTACCGGCCAATCACAGCTTATCTGCTCTGGTCTCCAGGAAGCGCCTCCGCTTGGCTACAGTGTTTACCATGGTGAAGGATTTTAACCTCTTAATCCACAAATCCTGGCCAGAAAATTACGTTCTACCATGCGTTCTACCCCTCCACGGATTACTATCGGTCGCGGTGGTTTGCGGCGCCGCTCCGGTGGTCCGCGGCGGTGGTCCGCGACGACTCCGGCCGAAAAAACGGCCGAAAAAAGCAATACCGCTACTGACCACTAGTTGAACTTACACAGTATAGCTTTAAGTGTATTTGCACATGCATTCCATAAATTCCATAGGGCTAGACCACACATGGGCAAATGACACCATCAACTTGCGATGGGCATTGTCCTGCTTGAGTAAAAGATGAACTGTTTATAAAATAAATTGTTTAAGGTGTTTTTTAAAAGTGTTATTTTTAGTTATAGAGCGTTATTAGTTCTGATTCTTTATCCTGCTTTGTCATCACACCCACAGATGAGTGTTGGCCAGCGTGCCAAGCTGACCTGCACCCCCGACTACGCCTACGGAAAGAACGGCCACCCGGGCGTCATCCCCCCTAATGCAACTCTCATCTTTGAGGTGGAGTTGCTCGGCCTGGAAGTCTGAAGCCTCTGCACTCACTTTGTATAATTCCACTCAAATTTTCAGGGTAAGGAATGACTTGTCCAGGGTAGTGACTTTTAAACCACTTTTACCCCTATACTTGGTCATCCTTTTTTTTTTACCTCTACACAAAATCTCTGCGCCGATTATAGCCGCTCTACAAGCTCACACCGCTGCTTCTGCTGTAATAGCTGAATGTTCATTTATCCCAGTGGTTCTCAACCTGTGGGTTCGGGACCCCCAGGGGGGTCCCCAAATTATGTTGGGGGGGTTACCCGAATGATTAGCTTAATGTTTTCTCACACAATTGTAAACAAACCAACACAAAGTTTAAGTGTATATGGGGTATTTGCACATTTCTACAGTGACTTTTAATACCTTTTTAATACCTCTAAAATGACAAATTAAACATTGGTCAATTTGTCAAATATTAGAGGCAGAAATTGTGAAAATTGCGAGGCGTCGTGAGCATGTAGATCTGCTGTTTTACAAAATGTAATGCCTCAACTCTTAGTGCTCAGGGTGGTTAAATGTGATTATTTTGTTGGTCACGACCTGAAAAGGTTGAGAACCACTGATTTATCCTATTATGACATGGCCAGGAATACTGATGGTTGGCTTCATGTGGATAATGTGTTGTTAATGTTCGACTGTAGTTGAACCCTGTTATATAGCCAATTTGTCATGATATACTGTGTCCAAATATTGTCAAATCATGTAATCTGTTTTAAGCGAGGAACAGGATGTAGTGATTTGTTTTTCCTCTCTCATTCACTTCCATTGCATGACGGAACAGGACTCATAATCGCGTAAACAAAGTGAACACAGCGAATTCTCGCTCATGTTGCATCGTTATTGTTGACCCCAACCCATCAGTGTCTGTGGTGCTGGAGCTCTTCCAAATTCAAAGAGTAATATAACATGAAGGGTTTACCCAAAACTAATAGCAGCATTCATTGTTGTGTAGTAGCTATACATAGCTTTGTTGGTGTAATGTGTTAATAGTGATTTTCTGGTGGGTTGAAAAACTACCATGGGCCTGTTATTTATAAAGCACCTCAGAAACACACCTTGGAGTCACACTGAAATTTGAAGCAGGGTTAGAACTATTCTGACCTTAGAGTAAGTAAGCAATTTACCCCGAGTGAGAGGACATTATGCTCTCATAATGTCCGCAGTGAGGTTATCGGACGAGGCGCAGCCGAGTCCGATAACAACCTCACTCAGGACATTATGAGAGCATAATGTCCGACCCCGAGTGGTAAATAGCTTTTCTACCACTTTTTCCCGTATACATGAAAGAAAACACATAGTTGTAACTTGCAAGGATCTTAAGTTACAATCATTATTGCCTATAAAACTTCCGCGAGACAGCAGATAGTTCCACAAACAACATCTTCTACTCACCAACAGATGGCGCCAACTCCATACTAATCCATGCGTCTAGCTTACAGCTAAGCTAACGTCAGTTAGAAGTACCGTTCCGGCCGTAAATAGAGGCTGTTCGCTTCCAGAAAGGCATAGGTTCAGAGAAAAGGGGCTTTAAAGTTGGCGGATTGCATTGGATCCAAATAAATCGGCGACTATAGCATGCACGTTAGTAAACATAGGACCGTTGCCACCGTCATTTGTTGGTTGGGGGAAGTCCCCGGATGTACACTGAGGCGCATTGATCTCGGACACACAACTTTGCGGCAGTTGTCCTCTGATAACCTCCGGAATTTAGCCAATCAGAATCCAGTATTTGAACACGTGACTCGAAAAAGTGGTAGAAGCCCTTTTTTTCATCATCATATCTTTTTTCCCCTGATAATTATATGCATTTAAAGTGTATACGTCCTCTACATAGTTTGACGCAGGAAAAATAAATGCATTTTAATGCACACAAAAGCACCACTTACTGTATGTGTAAATAACAATAGTCTGGGATGCCTGATTTGGAACACATGAGTTCTGGGCAGAGCCGTTTGTTTTCACGCCCGTCGGCAGGTTAGTAGGTTTAGGCATAGTTTCACTGAGGTTAGGTTTAGGTGGTCGCACCTCTGCGCGGTCCAAGCGAAAAAAAAGGAGAGCTCCCTAGAGCTCCGGTTCAGCCCATCAAAAGCTTCCATGGGCGAGGTTTGCCCAGAACTCGTGTGCGTTTCCAAAGTAGCAGCCAATGCTACCTCAAGCTACAACAACAACCATCTGACCATATTAAAAATTCAGCTTTGTAAAAAAGCAACAACACTGTTAGTGTTACAACAGCCCTGCGTTTTCTTGTTTAGCTAATCGTTGTTTTTCCGCATACTGCGTGCTGTGACATTATAAAGCCACAACTAGTCTCCTGGAACGTGCCCTGCGAGTGGGGACGAGACATCATGCAGTCTGATGGGCTGTGCCTCGCCCTGTGGATGATCCGTTGCTCCCGGCCTCCCGCGATTGAGAACCGAATCACATCGTTCTTTTAAAAGAGCTGTTCAAAAGAATCGTTGGTGAACGTCACATCTCTACTGCGCTCCTCGGGGCAGAGCAGAGGATGTGTTTTCTTTTTATTTAACAGTGTTATTGGTGCAAGTAAAGTACCGTTGCAACCCTAGCATCCACACCGATTTGTGCTGTCGCTTTTGATTCTCCTTCGTGTCCTCATTTATGCTCGGGGTAATGATTTCATACTGTGAACCAGATCTGCAACACTGAGAATTTTCAGGAGAGATTTCCTCCTCTGAGAGGCTTTATAAATACGGGCCCAGGGTTTTTATTCTGTGAAACCATGGGAGCAATAACGGCTTACAGCTAGTTGGCTTTGCTGCAATCATTAGCACTTTCTTAAGGCCTGTAGTTCAGTGTTTGAGTAGCGCTGCATTCATGATCTAAACACGTACAGTTCTGTAACCTTTAGTAGTGCTAGTAACTTTAAATTGTGTGATTAACAAGCTTTGGTGTTCTGAGGAATTTCCCTTTTTAAAGCTTAATAGGGATGCACCAATACGGAGATAAAGATGTTTAAAATAACAATTTGGCCAATAGTTGATATTAGTCATTCCTCCTCTTGTGCTAGGGAAACAAACAAATCTTGTGAAAGAATTTATTAAACAACTTATTATCGTAATATCGGCAACTCACTGGCATTGGCGAATGTCATCCTATTTGCAAATACTGTATACCAATGTCAGTCAACAAGGCAAGTGTGCATCCCTATAGCTTAATTCATACTTTGTAGTATAGCATATTGCTTGCAGACAAGAACTGATCTACAAGCAACAGTAGCTGTGTTGTTAGCTAGAACAGTGTTTCTCAACCACTGTGCCTGGGGACCTTTGGTGTGCCCCTGAGAAGGGTCAAGTGTGCCCCTTGAAACTGCTTGAAAGCCAATATTGTATTTATCATTTTAAAAATGATTTAAACTAGTGAAAACAGCCGATCTACAAGCACACATTGCCTCGCGGTGCGAGGCGTTGTGTGCTTGTAGATCTGCTGTTTTCACTACTGTTGTGCGACAGTCTTGTATGATGAAGCAGGGCTTTGCTTTGCGAAGAAACGTACAAATTTGAAACGTGGAGATACAAGGTTTCTTCCCGACAGTGACGATATTTACACCCCCGTATTATGTTTGTGTGCCCATGGATTCTTGGGACATGAAAAGTGTGCCCAAAAAGGTTGAGAAACACTGAGCTAGCATCTGTTTTGTGTCTACAATGAACTGTAAATTCATCTTTGGTCACACACCTGACTCCTTTTGTTTGTCTCTCAACGCAGGTTGACTCCTATCTGGGAACACGGAGGAAAAGGTTAACGGATGATTCCTGCATAGGACCTTTGTCTACTAGTTTCACTACTTCACTCTTTCCATTTAGATATGATGTTACGTCACTTTGTGTTAAAAACCTCATCCTCTTCTAGATACCATAAAGTAGTGGTTCTCCAAAGGTGTGGGGTCCAGGGAACCCCTTGGGTTTCCCTGAGGCAGTCCAAATGTACCCTTACAGGGTCTGTATCTCTGAGTGTGTATAAATGGTATGATTTGTATACTCCCAGAGTTATGGCGGATTTTTAAATTAAAGCTTTTGAGAACCACTGCCATTAAAGAGTCATAGGCCATACCTTCCATGTATCATGTTATAGACTTCTATGTATTTCTATTTTATTTTATGGTGATTGTTTAGTTTTTTTTTTTTTTTTTTTTTGTAATTTGATTTCAAAATTGCTGACTGTATCTGCCATCAGGATCATGTTTTGATAGTTTGATAGTAATCATTGGTCTCATTCCTGTGGCTCTGTGTGGCCTTCCATTAGCAACTGTGTTGATTGCGGGTATTAAATTGTCTTGAATAATGAAAAATAAAAAAAAGAATAAATGTCTGTTTCACATGTGGACACAAATTCCTTGTGTGACGCATCTTACACTAGTCTTAATTTAGAAAAATAAATAAAAAAGGAGGGACTTCATTACAGCAGGGAAATTGTTTAAAGATAATCATGGCACAATGTCGCTGTAATGATAAATTACTACAGATTTCCTTATTGGCTCTACTTACATAGCAGTTGAAATTATTAACATTTACTCTTGCAAGTCTTCATGAACATGGTAGAGAAGACTTGGTTTTTATCTCTTGCTTTTCAGGTAAATGCAAAGACACAATTGTTGAGCATTTGTGGCCAAATGATTGCTCTTTGGCATAAGGTTTTAAAGTTGTGTATGACATGTTGACACAGTTTTTTGCACAACGCTCTTTCTGGGTTGTGCCCATAATTATTTCAAAGAATTGTTTATGAGGCTGTGGAGGTTTTCAAAGCTGTACTGTAACCGTCCTCCACGCACATTAAAGACTGAACTTCTTCACAAACTCCTGTCTTTCCTTCTGTTGGACACTTGGATAGAGGGTTCCCACGGTCATGAAATTCCTGGAAATATTTTGAAATTAGAAAAAATATTTTTCCAGTACTGGAAAAGTTTTGGAATTTATCAAGGGTCCTGAAAAAAATAGCTATGCATTGTTTTTGGTTATTGATTTTGTTAATAACTCTGAAATGACAAATTAAACATGGGCCAAATTGTCAAATATTAGAGGCAGAAATTGTGAAAATAGACGATCTACATGCTCACAACGCCTCGCAACCGTGTTATACAAAATTCCTCAACTCTTAGTGCTCGTCAGGGTGCCGGGTCCCCAGTTAAAACATGATTATTTCGGGGGTCACGGGCGGCCTGAAAAGGTTGAGAACCACTGGCATACACTACCTGTCTTTGGGCATTGTGCATAGGAGTAAGCGACCTGTTATTGAGCTGAATTATTGTTATATAGTCCTGGAAATTGGGTTAAATATTCTGGAAAAGTTTTGGAAATTAATTGGTAAAAATGTGTGTGAACCCTGTAGATATATATTCACTTTAACCACTTTCTATCGAGATACTACTGTATGTGATTATAGGCAAAAGATTTCCCCCCAAATTCCCCAAAACATTTTTATTTTTCCCTCTGCAAAATGTCACAATTACCTTGTAGATCTGCTGTTCTTGAAATAGGCTTAAAGGAGTAGTTCACCCCCAAAATTAATTGTTTTCTATTGATTACTCATGCCATGGAGATTGAGTTCAATAATATTTTTTAGTATTTGTCGCATTTCTAAAGACAATAATTTGATAAATTTGCCCAGATGCATTTGGGTCCCCATCCGGAATCAATGGGGGGTAAATTTCCTATATCTTTTTTGTCTTAGGAATGTGAGAAATACCAAAAAATATTATTGAACTCAAGTCTCCATGGCATGAGAATCAATAGGAAAAGAAAATCATTTTGGGGGTGAACTACTCCTTTAAGTTATTGAAGCGTTCACTCCCTATTGGATCTATAATTGAAACAGATTACAGTAAAATGCTGTTTGTATTATGGACAAGGTCAAAGACAAACATTTTTAAGGGAAGAGGAAATATCAAGCATATTCATCTGAAATATTCTATATAATGTAACTTATGTGATTGTAACAGTTAATGAATCATCAAATGTCATTGTGTTACATCGGTTTAAAACATTTACTTTGCAAATAATAGAGACTAGGCTAAAGTATTTGCACAGTAAAGGGCCAATGACATATGGAGCTATTAAAGTGCATCCTTGAAAAAGAATGCAAAGTAACTGAAACTTTAGATTGCAATGTGCTGTGTCAAATAAACAGTGTAGGCTATGTATTTTCTTTATATGCTATTTGGTATTAATGATGGCATTCCCAGTTCCTAAATGTGTCTCGTACTGTCTCCAGATTAACAAACTATCGCGTCCACTAAAATTCCCTGAAAGATAAAACTTTGAGTGACATCTTGAAAATGAGCTACCCCATTAACATGTACATGACGTTTTGGAAAAGAAAAACAATGGCCAATAAGTACAAGTATTTATCATAAAGCGTATGCAGTCTTTATCACAGTATTCCAGCCAAATTGCAAAACTATTAGCAGGCTTTTGAGTTTGGCTCCCTCCTTAAAAAACAAACAAAAAAAATCATGCATTGCTCCAGAATTTTTTATTTTCGGTCATTGAGGCATCAGAACTGAACATCAATTTTGTGCTTTTGATTGCTTTGTAACGTGTTATATTTGCACAAAAACATACTTGGCTGGTTTACAGACAAAATCATTTCTTGCAGACAGTTTTGGCATTTATTTACTCGTTTAGCTTTGCTAGTCTTAAATAAATTAAAATTTTACGTCTGATTTTCAGTGCTGACAGCTGAGTAGGTATATACTTGTTTTGATGTCGTAAAGTTACTGACAAGACAATGACACAAAAGCAATATTTAGTTTAGATGCACCAGCAATCTCAAAATATAATAGTAATTTCACATCTAGAGTCCCCTTGTCTAATGTGGCATGATTTTCATTGTCATTAAAAAAAAACTATATTTAAAAATCTATGAATCTTCTTCAATATGAAGTCATTGGGAAAAATAACATTTCAGAAGTTTATTACCAAGAATTTCTAGGTGGCTATGTTGAGATATTGTGGAATATTTGTTATTCCATCTTCGAGCATGTGGTCAGTTGATAATGGCGGAGAGAAACTTTTTACTTTGATTTGCCTTTGTCATACAGATCTAATAAATGAACTTCATTGTGCATATGAAGTCCTCTGTTTTGACCCGCAGTATTAATGCAGAAGACAGCAGATCAATAATCTCACAATGAGTTGTATCCACAATACATTGATCGGCTATGTCCGGAACCCTCTTACAACAATGTATAAATCGGTCTTAATGATTCATTCCTGGCTCTTGTGTGGACGTGCGTGAGAGCTCTTGGGGTACAAAAGGTTCATGTATGTAAATACATCTTTGTATCAAAAGGTTCAAGATTCTAACAATGCTTTTCAGCTGGATAGAAGAATAATTGGCTGGGTAGAACATTTCTTGGGCTACATGCAACAATAACCTGGTTAGTTAAGCCACTTAAAATGCAGGCAGCGGCATTGAAGTCTATTTTAATCATGAAATATTCGTATTACTTAACAGTTGCATCTGAGGCAGAAGATTAGCACAAAACACAAGGACATCATGGTAAATCTGATGATCATATAGAATGGGCCGTAGTAGGTATGTCTGAAATGAACTGAAATTAAGGTAATATTACTTAAGCTAAACCGCACTTCAACAAAAGAAGTATTGTAACAACCAAAACATACTTCAAAGTCATCACGTCTGCATGTGCTGTGTCATCATGTCTGCATGTATGTTATGGCTGCGTGTTTGTCATGGCTGTGTGCATAATGTCATCATGGCTGCGTGTCTGTCATTATGGCTACATGTGTGTCATGTCATGGCTGCATGTGTCATGGTTGCAAGTAGGGCATTCACGAATAGTGATTTTTAGTATTCGAATTATTCTACCTCAAAGTATTCGAATAGTCGAATATTCGACAGGACTGGCAAAACTGTCAAATATTAAATAAGCAAGAGGCGAACATTGTGAAAATAGCCGATCTACATGCTCACAATGTAGATCTGCTATTTTCACAATATTTATCTGTGGAACCGAGTCACATTAAATGTAATACCTACAATTCCATGTGCTTGTCAGAGTGGGGGTCCCCAGTTCAAATATGTTTATTTTGGGGGTCACAGCCTAAAAAAGTTTGAGAAGCCCTGGTATAGAGCATTAAGAAATTCATCCACCAGGGGCATTGACAACTCATTCTTATGACTTCCTATCTAGCCAAACTTTATAAACTATATATTTTTTAAAGAGAAAACAATAAAAGATAAATAAATAAGTGAATATTCGACTTCTGTGAACAACGTCGAATAGTGACTTTGATATTCGAATACTCGAATATTCGAATATTTGGTGAATGCCCTAGTTGCAAGTGTGTCCTCATGGCTGCTGTATGTGTCATGCAGTCTCAGATAGGCGTCGATCCGTTCATGTTGGTGGGACGTCCTCTGCCTCTGGCTGCTGCGCCTCTGCGACGCAGCGAATGCAGCGCCACGGCGCAGCAGCCTCTCAGCAGGGAGCCGATGTGATACATGGGCCTGACCTCGCGCTGAGCCCCTTGGCACAGCCACGCCACCGTGGGGACCACGGGCATGGCCAGCGCCAGCAGGTCCACCAGGAAGTACCTGCTCCAGTGGCACCGCTGTGGCAAGAGCGCCTCCTCCTCCCCGTCTCCGTCTGCTCCGTCACCCTCCTCTTCTTCCTCCTCCTCCTCCTCCAGCTCCACTACCGTAGCGTCCTGCCTCTGCGACGGCTGAACTAGAGGTTGTGGCTGGAAGGTCTGTGGCACGGTCGGCGCCCTCGCCATCTCCGCCGGCTGGACGGCGACAGCGGGAAGCTTCGGCTCCACGCTGTAGGAGAGGTCAGACGGCGACGACAGAGGTAGGGAGGGCGGGAACGCTCGCGCCTCCGAGTGAGAAACGTCCGCCGATAAAGAAATGACGCTGAGCTCTTCGTGTCCACGTTCGTCGGAAAGCCAGGTCATGGTCGGGCTGGAGGCCTGCGAGCGAACCTCTGGTTTCTTCTCTGGAGGCGCTGGAGGAGGACGAGGAGGAGAAGGAGGAGGATGGGCGCTCTCTGCGGCTGCACCGGGAGACTCGTCCTGAGGTAAGTGCAGGAACAGATGATGATGGTGATGGGGGAGGTAGCCGACGTGTCCGGTGCATCTGCAGCCGCCGCTGAGCGTGTGGCACGAGTGCGAGATGGGCAACACGGCCCCCCCGCTGCACAGCTTCTGGAAGGTGGGGGAGTGAGGTATGGCGCCGGGGGGGCCTCGGCCGTGGGCCGCGGCGGTGGGGGTGGG
This sequence comes from Nannobrachium achirus, assembly GCF_963921795.1. NCBI lineage: Eukaryota > Metazoa > Chordata > Actinopteri > Myctophiformes > Myctophidae > Nannobrachium > Nannobrachium achirus. Next base: position 61,331,543 of record NC_137818.1, read on the forward strand.
GGGCAGCTGCTCCGACAAGAGGGCCGCTTCCAGCACCAGGTGGGTTTGTCCCGCCGGTCGCGTCGCTCCGCTGAGGTCCGGAGGGTTTGCGTTGCGCTCCACCTGCAGCAGGGACGTGCAGAGAATGTTAAGAGAGGCAGGGGCTGACATTTCTAAAAGGGCCTTTTGGTGAAAATATTGAAAATAGCCGACCTCCAAGCTCACAACGCGTCGCGCTGCGACGCGTTGTGAGCTTGGAGGTCGGCTATTTTCAGTACTTGATACCACACTGAACTAAGCATAAAAAAGGCAATACTGGAAATGTGGTGTACGGGATGGATTTTTACACCGTGAGGGCAATTCTTTCAACATAAAATGCTGCATTCAAGTTCAGGAGAGTTTGGACAAAGGCTTGAAACTCTTGAATGCTGCCTTCGGGTATGGCATGGAAAGAGGGCATTTGCATTTCTTTCACCATAGTGAAAACTGCATTCATGGTCTGGAGAGGGCACTTTTTACAGACTGTTAACACATTTGTGTTGCAATCAATTAAATCTCTTTGAAGGTCCAAGATGCCATGGTCTCCATAGACTTCCATGTAATTCATAGTGCACGGATCATGCACTCCCATGCCTAGATCATGCACCACGTGTGTGCACGCTGTTCACAGCTTTCAAACAAAAAAATCCGCTTGGAAATCCATTCAGGCATTCATGAGATATCAGCCATTATGTTTTTACATTATGTAAACAAACATGGCTGCCATGTTTGAAAGATGGGGTTTGTTATGGGGGTTAAACATGCAATTTCGCGATCGCGATCATGCCTACTACATTTTTGGAAAAATAATTTTAGAGAAAAAAATATGTTTTTCTTCAAAAACGGCCCAAACTCGGGAAACTCAGGGTTGGCATAGGTAAGGTACCTATACAAACTCTGGAAACTCGGGTTGGCACCATATGTGTTAAAAGGGCAGGGGCTCAAGCCCCCTTTCATGTCTGATGTGTGCACGTGCCTGACCTGCAGAGCCAGAGCCTCGCTGCTCAGCCGTGTGTACGTGGCACCGCGGCTCAGAGTGTTGGCCGGAGAGCAGCCGCAGGAGCGGGATCTCCCACCCGGCTGGGCGGGTCTCTGCAGACCCGGGTATGGCTTGTGGTCGTGAGGCTCTGGTGGCTCCCGGCTGCCGAGATTGGTCCTCACGCTCTCGACCACGTCCTGGAGGTGCTGGATCTCTTTACGGGCCTCTTTGAGGGCCAGCTGGGCCTCCACGCGGTGGCACTCCTCCTCGATCCAGTCCTCTTGCATCCGACACAGCTGGGTCTTCAGCTCATCTATCTCGCAGTCCCTGACGGATAGGAGAAGAAATGCAATCTTTACAGTTGCTGATTCAGCAGTAGGCCTACTGATTTAAGAGATGACAGTGTTCCCTGTGAACAAACGATTCCAGTGGAAACTGCTACGGTCTCTTTTTGTAAGACACTTTATGTATATATACTTATATATTATTCGCCCCCTCTATTGATGCACCTTCTCTTTATTGGTACTGTACTGCTCTTTTTTTTGTTTTTTTCTTTACTATCTTTTAAATAACTGTATACTGCTGTGCTACAACTGGACAACTGAATTTCCCCCTTGGGATAATAAAGGTATCTATCTATCTATCTAACCTGCAACTTTGGATCAACTTGTTTGCAAATCCACTGAGTCTGTTTTGTCCTGTAATCCAATAGTATTAATCATTTTGCAAAATTGCTTTTCCATATTTGCTCTTCAACAATGAATGTAATCATGAGAAATGGCCTTCTTTACCTCTTATTTAATCAATATTAGAAAAAAAGCCACTTGTTTGTGAGGAAACAGATCATGAAACAAAAAATACAAAAATAGATGAATCAGCTGTAACATTTAATATGTATTTTAATGAGTTATGTCCTATGAAATTGGTTTAGCAAGAAATCGTGTACTTTTCAATTGGTAGCTGTGTCAGTCGGAAATATATCCACTCACAATATCTGTCAAGATTCACCTGTGCTGCAGTCTGTCCACATGATCTCTCAACCTGGCGCGCAGGTGACGGATGCACACCTCCTTCTGCTGCAGGGGCGTGAGGTACTGTTCTGGGGTCGGGGGCCTGATTCCATGGTTATCGTTGCAGGGGGCCTGCCGTGCCTGTCGCCTGAGTTTAAACCGGAGTCATTTGCATTTAAATGCTTCACATATTACCTCAGAGCTCAGAACGGGTACACATTATTGTGTATCATTATTTTATGCTTTAACTATTGAAGAATAGCAGATATACAAGCTTGTAGATCTGCTATTTTTGAAGAATCGTGAAAATTTGAATTTTGACCCGATTCTATAAGTGTCTTTTGAATCCTTCTAAGGTTTTTGGAAAAAACTATGTTTCTATGACAGCAATCTGGCCAGCCATCGTCAAAGAAAAGGTCCTTTTCACTTAACTGGAGCTCAGTTAGTCTGTTCTTGAGAGACTACTATGTCAGTGGTTCTCAAACCTTTTCATGTGAAGGACCCCCAAAATGATATTTATTTGGCCACGGACCCCCATCTCAAAATATTTAGTTCCAGGGACCACCCAGAAGCAAACTTTGAGTTACAAACGTTCGCTTTTAAAATACATATATTCAAAGATTTGCACACATTTTAACGACTTTTTCAAAAATAGCAGATCTACAAGCTCGCAGCGCTGCACTCGGTGCCGCGCTGTGAACTCGTATATCTGCTATTTTTCACTGGTTAAAGCATTCAATAATTCTAGGCCTGAATGGGTTAATCACAAGTCCTGTTGCAGCACACAAGGATGACGTAGTGACTGGACAGTACAGAAAGGTTGACTCTGTTGTTTTTCTGGACTGTGTTGTTTTTCTTGCTCTCATGATATCGCCGTTTTGCAAATTTGTAGCTTCGTATTTATTATTTTTCTCCCATAAATGAATGACCTATATTGTACTTTGACGTATGACAGGGTTGTGGAAGAGTAATTAAAATAGCAGATCGATAAGGTCACAATGCATTGCGTCGTGATGCATTGTGAGCTTGAAGATCGCCCATTTTTGATACTTTTGATAAAACTCTATTGATTTTGAGAATGTTCAAATTATTTTCACCTTCCCAAAATAGGGATGCCAGATTCAAAGTGGTTAAGTCTGTCTGTGGGTTTTTATGAAAATTTAACGAATGAAAAGTATTTACAGGAGCTTGTGACTAAATAATAACTGCATTGGAGCGCAGATTATATTCTCCATTGCAAGTAATATTTGTCTTTTTAATATAATTTTTATCCCACGATTTTGTAACCCATTTTCACCCATTAGGCTCTATGCAGCCATTTTGGAGAGAAGTTGGATGGTCTTCTCACTTCCTTAATATCCTTCAAAGGTGTTACCAATTATACTAATAAAGGCTCTGTTCCATTTCATGTTGCACAGTGGTTCTCAAACCTTTTACGCCTGCCATTTGGTTCCATTTGAACATTCTCAGAGTAACACTTTTTAAGGGGTCATTTGAAACCCCCAAGGAAGCACGAGGGTCCCTGGGCCACACTTTGAGACCCCCTGGTGTAGCAGAGTGTTTCCAGTGAGCCAACATGCACAATATCAGCACCCTGACTCTGTTTGAGCAGAATGGAACAGAGCCTTCATTAGTATTATTGGTAACACCTCTGAAGGAAGTGAGAAGACCATCCAACTTCTAGCCAAAATGGCTTCTGTGCATATGGCCTATTGCCTATGTAATCCTGGGCTCTGCTCTCCCTCTGCCGCACCTGGCGAGACAACGGACTGACCTCATGCTTCCTTCTATGCATGAGGAGTCCAAGTGAGGAACCCGTTATTCCAAACCAGTTCCTTTCCCGTCCATCAGGCGCCCCGGCTGGCCAGGGGGAGGCATTATTGAGACCAGGATTACTGCATGTTTTTGTGAGGGTATCAACCCTAGGAGAAACGGGGAGAACATGCAAACTCCACACAGAAAGGCCCTATCGCCAACCCCACCTAGGGTGTGGGCGCTGATGACGTGGAGGGAGGAACACGCCCCCAGTGCCCACAGCGTCCCCCGGCAGGAATAGAACCCATGACCTTCTAGCTGTGAGGTGAAGTGCTAACCACTGCGCCACCGTGCCCCCGAGTAATCAAAGTAATGGTTTTGAACACACGAGGTTTCTGCGCGACAGCATCTCAGCGTCATTATCCAGGTTAGCTTCTAACAGGACACGTCTTGCTAACCCATCTTTTGAGCACAGTGGAGTTCTATAAGTAACATCCTACCTGGGTGTACTGGGATATGTCCGGGCTGTGGGACTGCCCTCCATACCCCTGCCTCGGCCAGGATACGTGTTGGTACTGGATGCATCGCTGTGGGAATATCGACCTCCTCCGCCACCGGTGCCCACTGAGCGCCTTGCACAGAGAGATCACGTTACAGACAAACCAAACCCATTATGCTGTCATTAAAAGTTGTGCAAACAACAACACACTCAATATCACTGACTCCAGAAGTGAGAGTAGGGGTGGGCGATATGGAAAAATACAATATCACAATATTTTCCCAAGCTGTATCACGATACACGATTGTATCACGATTCTTTTTTCATGTTGGTTTTATGGTTATTTTTCAAGTTACTTGACAAAAACTAGACTCTCTGGGTTCCTTTTGGGAGGTCTAAATTGAACTTATGTAGTAACTCTGACAGTATGTATGTAACTCTGACAGTATACAAATGAAACCAAATGGACCCTTACGGGTCCATTTGGTTTCATTTGTATACTGTCAGAGTTAAGTGGAGGCCTTGACAATTTAAAGTTTGAGAACTTCTGATTTAGACCAAAATGCAGGTTTAAATTGAATTCTGCAATGAATCTCTGTATTAACGATTAAACAGGATATTTTACAAAGCTCCCTCAATTGTATTGCGATATATACGATACCTCTGAAAAAGCATATCGTGGAGACATTGTATCGTCTCAACGATAATTATCACCATATCGCCCACCCCTAAGTGAGAGACAGAATGAGCAATACCTGCGCTGACCTGCAGGGGTCTTACGAGAGGGAGGGAGAGACATTTGTGTGGCGTTGACTGTCTCCTGCCCTGCGGCTGTCCCGTCTCTAGAGAGAGACACAGAGCCTAGGAGGCCTCAGAGCTGAACTGCACCAAGCAATAACAAGCAGAAACATGTCATTGCATTGTAACAGCAATTAAAATCAGTGGCTTGAGACCTGAAAGAGACATTTGGGGTGCGTTCGGAAATGCGCACTCAACGCACTGGTGTGCCATGTTGTCGTTCGTTTATTCGGTTCACTTGGTGCGTTGTCGTTCGGAAATCCAGTGCGTGGCGAAATCCAGCACCGGTGTGCTGAGTGCACGCACTGACCGACCCTACTGAGAAGATGAGGTTTGACGGTGTGGTGTGTCGGTGCGGTGTTTTGATTGGTTGGTTTTCATGGCCGTGTTTCGAGCGCTTCTCTGCTGTGAACAATGGAGGAAATGACCGCAAATTGTGCAAAATGCAGCATTTACAGCTTTATTGGTCGTTTGGGCTTGATAGTTTCACACACATCAACATGTAAACTGCCAATGTTATGAATTACATCTCCTTTCAATAGCAGCGTTACGTTAGCAACTGCTGCTTTTCAGAAAGTTTATCTTCAGAGTTCAGAGTGAAAAAGCTCACTCACAGCTGCCTCTCAACTGGTCGTTCGTAAATAAGCCACACTGAACACACTTTACAACGTCACGCCCACTGCACTCACTACACTGAGCACACACCCGGTGCGGGTTTCCGAACGCACCCTTGATGTCTCCCCGGGGCCGGGACCCAAACGTACAAAAAATACATACCGGTACAATACAATGAATCACTTATCCACAACTTTCCAACATCCCATCGTGCGTTGCGCAGAAGTTGCTCGGAGCTTCTGGTGCCGCAGCCGAGTGTGATCTACAGGCTGCATCTGCGACGCGACGTGAGCTTGTATGTCTGCTGTTAACCGGAAGTGTGGTGCAAAAACCTCTCCAGTAAATTCCCGCGGAAAGAGGTGGATAAGCCCTATTTAGAAAATAGTGAAAATATCTGAGCTACCGGTACAAGCTCAATGCAACAAATTGCGACGTGTTGTGACTCGTTAGCGTGTGGATTTATTCATTTTCATGGATTTAAAAACTAATAATAATTTGAAATTGGACCCACAATATAGGAAACGCTCATTTACATAATAATGCAAACAAAAATGCAGAAAATAGTTAAGACAACGCACAATGTGCCCCAGCACAGCGAGTGGGTCATCAGAGTACACAATACACAAACAGCTCATATGACTATCATTCTGTAGAGAAATACAATGAAGCAAACCATAGACAATAAGATGGCCTTTCTTCACGTGTCGCCTCTCTGGAAGCAAATGACAGGGACCCTGAAAAATAGTCTAGCCACCACGAGGCCAAATAAAGCCTCCTTTCAGTGCTGACACAAGGGAACGGAGTGAGTTCACTCTCACTGCAGCTGCATCCTGCATACATCCGTACCCTGGTCCTATAGCCCAAAATAAAAGTCATCCACCTTCAAATCAACTTGAAAGGGCAAAGCAATGAATATAGTTTCTGTTGACATCAGCTTTATCATTTAGATTCATGTTATTCAGACATGGATACATTTATTTTATTTAATTGCTACTAAGTGAGACGACTAAAACTGTTGAATTTAATGGAACACACAGGCTGCTTTTCTCAGAACTCCCTTAAAGGAGTAGTTCACCCCCAAAACGATTTTTTTTCAATAATATTTTTAGATTTTTGTCGCATTCCTAAGACAATAATTGCAACCGTCAGGTCGCAGTTACTACCAAAACCTCCACCGGCTGTCTGTCAGTCAGTAAGTCTGTCAGTCAGTCAGTCTGTCAGTCTGTCCGTCACGTCACACTTTTCCCCAACTCATATCTCTGCCACCGTTGCCCCAATCCATGCCAAACCTTGCACACACACTCCTTGCCTGCCAATCCACAACCTCCACAACCTCCTGGGACCCCCGGAGCTCCAGGGACCCCCAGGGACCCCCTTCCGCCGCCACCAAAAAGTGCAAAAATGACCACCCTAACAAGGCTGTTCACAGGGAATTTTTTCAAACACATTTTTGGACACTGCTCCAACAGATTTTGCCCAAAAATCACGCAAATCGGTACACATTATGTCTACACTCATGTCTTCAACATGGATCTGTCCCATATAGCGCCACTATCTGGCCGACTTTTTCAAACACATTTTTTGGACACTGCTCCTACAGATTTTGCCCTAAAATCACGCAAATCAGTACACAGTATGTCTACACTCATGCCATCAACATGGATCTGTCCCATATAGCGCCACCATCAGGCTGATTTTTTTACACTGCTTTTTGTACACTGCTCCTACACATTTTGCCCTAAAATCACGCTGCGACCTGACGGTCGCTTATCTCCCGATTAGGGAGTCTTACTGGTTTGATTACAATAAATGTTCCCCCATTGATTCCGGATGGGGACCTATTTACTATAATCAAATCTTTGTCTTAGGAATGCGACAAATACAAATAAATATTATTGAACTCAAGTCTCTGTGGCGTGAGTAATAAATAGCGGAAAAAAATCATGTTGGGGGTGAACTACTCCTTTAACTTTATACCCGTCATTGCATGAGTAGTTTGTATGTCACTGATGTAACAGTGTTACTGTGATGTATTGATTTTTACAGTTTTAATGTTAATGCAGTGTGATGCCTCCATTTCTTCTCCTGCCAGCCCAGAAAAGAACAGAGTTATATTGAGGGCATTCACGCAGCAGAGAGGAGGTGTGTCTAATGGCCTATCTGAGCTCCCCAAGCCCTGCACGAAACCTTATCATTCCTGTGAATGCGTGATTACTAGAGAACCTCATCGGGAAGCTATAGAAGAAGTCATGTTTAAAATGATATGTAAAATTATGAACAATATGGATGACAGTTAGATAGTCAGCACCGGTACACAGACTAACAGAGTTTGTGTTCTGCTCTTCTATCTCTCGGGAAATGTAGCGGCAAAACATTTCATAAAAGGAACTTTCCAAATGTAGATATACTGTATATGCATGCATAAAAATCAGTTATCTACAGTGCACCCACCAGTGGAACCTATTATCCTTATAGGCCTATATTAAACAAATCAGAAGCAAATACTTATTCCAAAAATCTCTTTAAGGAATATTAATGAGAGAGACCACACAACTGGAATGATCAACATGTTGGTACATGATGTTTCACCTATGTTCCTATATATTGTTAATTATCATTGGCATTTTAATAGTGTAATGTTTTTTATACTGAAGAGTGTCAGTTGTTGTTTTATGTTGTGTTGTTTTATATGGACCCCAGGAAGACTAGTGACTGTGGAAGCTATGGGGGATCTGTATAAAGAATAATAGGACCTTCAAACAATGATTCTATCTGTCTGACTGCAGAGCAGCCAGACTAGACAGACAGTTCAAGACTGACATGTTTGTGGCTGGTAATTAATTCACCACCATGTGTTTGCTGTATAAGTTATTTATGCATTGAATATTTCAGTTGCTCACTAAAGCTAAAAAAGACTAACGCTTAATTTATATTCCATCTTGTGGTGGTGTTACTTGCTGACATGAACTCATTTTCAAGATATTTTTGAAAGGATAAATTAGGATTTGACCGTGTAGACATGAGGTAGATAGAACTTGTAGACACAGTGAAGAAATTACATTTTTAGCTTGATTAAATGCCATCAATTTATTGTTTTTGCTACTGACACTGTGGTTCTATGTGTTTGCCGCTCTGACATCACACTCTGGCTTCACTGTGATGTCACACTAACAGCATCCCTTTTATGCCCATATAGGCCTATGGAGTTCTCTGATGCAATAATACGCCCATATCTAACAGGACTTCATATGGGAATGCCCATATATGCAGGCCACATCGGCCACATACCACACTAACAGAATCCATAATATGGCCAAGACAGCCCATATCTGTTTGTAGACAGGGAGCTCCATGTATGGGCATAAAAGGGTATGATGTCAGATGTCATAGACGTCATAGGACTTTCACATAATGAAGAACTGAGATAAGCATGTTTGTGCTCTCCCAGCATATATCTCCTTAAACAGTACATGGATCTCCATATATGGGTACCAGGGGTCTAGATATGGGTTGGGTAACTGGTCCGATATACATTACATGCGACCGAGGTCACATGTCGCCCTGAGGCGTCTAAAGCCTCTATCAGAGTCCAGGGTGAAGAGCTATTCACTTCACCGTGGTGTAGTTTTCTAGCTATCACCTAAAAATACATAACAAAGCCTAGGTGATAGCTAGGAAACTACAACACAGTGAAGTGAATAGCTCTTCACCCTGGACTCTGATAGAGGCTTTACTAGTTATAGTTGGACTAGGCTATATAGGATATATTGTTATTGTAGTTAGAATATACAGAATATAAGATAATGTGTGCTGTCAAATGGATAATGTGCAAATGGAAGTAGGCCTAGGCTATCTTGTTATCCTTGTAGTAGAGTAGGCCTAGGCCTACAGCCTACTGTAATGTGTCATTAAGTTGATCTGATCACACTGTTGTGCACAGCTGGAGAAAATTACATAATTATTTATGTGGATAATCCTACTTTATTGTTAGTAGAAAAAGGATAAACATAATTTTAACCACTAAAAGAGAGGCATTATTTACGTTCATAACATTAAGAAAAGTAGCCTGTATAGGCTTTATTATACATAGCCTAATAGGCCTATATGTCGGTTTCTCTTGGGACACAACAGGCAATGTGCCTTCACCTCTGCGCAACAGGTGGCAAATACGCAATAATACGCAGTCATCTTACGTAAGTGTGAATATCAGTGAGCCACAAGGGACACAGCTGAGAGTTAACGCACGTCCATACGCTCCATTAGCTGCAACTCACCGATGCCAACATCTGAAATGCTTTAATTGGAGGACCCGTCTGTTGTTTACATCAAAGCGCTGAGAGATGAAGATGATACACTTTGCCTTTTGAACGATCAATACCAGTATTCCACTAAGAGATGGACTTTACCGTCTTTACGAGCCTCACGTTGACCACACTGGTCGTCAGGGGAGCCCATCGGCGGAACAGTCAGAGGGAGAAAAAAAAGTGTAGCTTCGAAAAGTGTAGCTGTAGCCTATATGTGTGTGAATCAACAAACTGCCCCCCTATACGACTAATTGCATGTAAAACACTGCCGTTTTTAAGGAATCTTCAGAAATAGCTGACAAACTAATTCAGTCCTCGCTGTGCCCTACATACGAGTATTCAACGGGATATACCATCATCTGCACATATAAAACTAGATCATGCTCTTTCAAGCCTACGAATGGAAATGAAATCAAACATGTTATACAGTACCATTTGGTCAGATCGCTGAAGTTGTGCATCGTTGTGGCTGTGAGCATGCAGTCACATGTGGAAGAAAAGATGGAACAAAACGGTGCTGATGCTGATGAGGCTCCATTCCTGCAGCTATGAGACGATACGTTGTAACTGCGTCTGCTGCATTAGTGGCTCCGCTTAAAGAGACAGCGTCTGGTAATCACTGGGAAATTATGAACAGGTGGGCTGTGCCTGTGGGCTTACATACATACTGTACACGACGCCAATGTAATGTACATCTCATCTGTGTGAACGATTCATCAGGTCAGGTGCATTAGACAGCAAAGTGAATTTAAGCAAAATAGCTGAAAAACATAACTGACTGTTCAGGGGAAATAAATGACATGAATTTATCAACAAATGTGTTATTTTATTATAACAATACCCAATGTATAACAATTGTATATCATGTAAACATTTTTTAACTGTTAATCATTTTTATATACAGTATAGGCCTAATGTAAGCTAACCCAACCCCACAATATCTATTTACAGAATTTAGAAAAGCCACAAACGTGTTCAAATCAAACCTTTTTCTCTCCAGATCTAATTAATACAAAATTTATGTAAACAAATACAATAAATAGCCTACCTATATTTAAAGAGGAATGCAACTGGATTTTAACTTAAAATGTGATCTCCTACCCAAACCTGAGTGATATTCCTCTAAGCTTGAGAACATATTAACACAATTGCAAAACATTTAAAATGATTAACATTACAATAGCAACATGTCAAGGTATAGAAATGTCAATATAATATAATACTGCTAATATTAATTTATTTGTGGAAATATAGCAGCCCCTCTCAAAACTCACCTCACCTAAAACTGCATACTGAAATGTATGTATTTATAGAATTGTTTTCAGCAGCCATTAATATCACTATTTGCAAAGAGTCACCATGGATGAAATGGAATATGCGTTTTTCAGAAAATGTAGTTCCTAACTTCTTAGAATTTTGTATGAAATGAAATGAAAACATATAATTAATGCTAGGTCAATGAGTAGGTCTATTAACCTTCTTTTGAGAGGAGATACTTTATCCCATACACAAACTACAATTTAACGTAAATAGGCTAAATTCAGCCTTCAACACGACTTCAAACTGTACATACGGTAGACATAAAATAGTAACACACCCCCACCACCACACAAAAACTAAATAATTGTTATTTTATTTGGCAAATGCCAGTGGGCAACAAAATAATTGATATCAAATAAAATAAAAAATAAAAAAGCAAGAGGAGCACATAGTCAAGACATATATCCAGATATCCCAGGAGGAGGTCCAAATATTTCTTTGTTTTTTGTCAACCCACAAACCTCTTTAAGTCAACTTAATTTCACCCGGGGGTCTCTCTGACTCATTTTCCAAACCATTCTGGCAGCCAAGCCCAGGGCTCAGTACTGTAACACTGCTGCATCCTATGACTCATGGAATTTAGGGCCAGGCGTGGCGAGGACGTCTTCGTAGGGAGCCTTCTGGTGCAGCTCGATGGCCTGCCGTTTCTTCAGGACCAGGAGGTAGAAGAAGGTGGACGATGCCCGCGCGCGAGAGCTCCGCACACATAGCGACTTGAAGCTGACCGTGGCGTTGTTGCTGCCACTGCTCAGGTTCTGTGAGAGAGACAGAGACAGAGATAGAGACACAGACACACACAGACACACACACACACACACACACACACACACACACACACACACACACACACACACACACACACACACAGATTTAAATTTCCAACTACCATTCTCTAATCCAGGGGTTCCCAAACCTTTTTATCTGCCCCTACATTATAATTTTCACTCCCAGCACCTTATATTTATAGCATATCGTCGTTGTCGGGTGGAAACCTTGTATGTCCAAAACTGTTTGTTTTGTATTTATCATCTATAAAATGTACTAAACTAGTGAAAACAGCAGATCTACAAGCACACAACGCCTCGCATCGCGAGGCGTTGTGTGCTTGTAGATCTGCTGTTTTCACTAGTTTTGTGCGACGGTCTTGTATGATGAAGCAGGACTTTGCTTTACCAAAAGATGTACAAATTAGAAACTTGGAGATACGAGGTTTCTGCCCGACAGTGACAATATTTTAGTGATTCTGTTGCAAGGAAAACGTTGAGATAATAGCCATTTTGGTTAGAACTGACTGAAAATAACTTTGTACTTCAAGTTTAAAATTATACTAAATAATATTTGTTCAAGTGTCCAAATAAATTCCAAATATTATCATATTATCTCGCTGCACCCCTGGACTGCCGTCACGGCACCCCAGGGTGCCCCGTCACCCACTTTGAAAACCCCTGCTCTAATCCTACTCTGACTCTTCAAATCCATACGGACAGTGACTGTGGATTTTTGTCTGTCAAGCGGTCTCAATCACTGTTGGCATGCTACTGGGTGGCAAGCAACAACTGTGTTTATATTTTGCCTCATTGTAAAATGAAGCCTGGTTTACACTTCGTCATACGACGGTGTCGCAAACCGAAAATAGCCAATCTAGCCGATCTACAAGCTCACAACGCATCGCTGACGCAGTGCGTTATGAGCTTGTAGATCTGCTATTTTTGGCAAGCGAAATCCTCATACAAAGGAGAACAATTTAACCATAGTGTGCATTGTTTCAGAGGAGATCGTTTGGAAGTTGTTATTGTTGCATATACGAAGGTCATGTAGACTGTATCATGAGTGTTTATTATTTTGATATCTTACTCTGAGAGTGTTTAGTAGCTTCTGGGTTTTTCGGGTTAGCCTCCTCTCCTCACGGTCCTGGCTGTCCAGCTCAGACTGCAGTGCAGGAAAACATCAAATCACGCAGTCAGTCACAAGTATGCACTTCTCACAGTGTGTGTGTGTGTGTGTGTGTGTGTGTGTGTTACTGTAAGCACCTGAGTGGGGATGATGGTCGATTGACTTTCCCTGTTCCGTCCAGACGGATGGACAAACATGGAATCCTCTGATGGAAGGCCAGAGTGTGAGAAGTCCAACCCATTCTCATCCTCAACAAGCGGAGACAAATAATATTTATAAGCAGTAATACACACATGTTCATATCGGGTGACAAATTAATATTATAAGTGCAGAAACACAACAAACAAATCTGCTTCCATACTTCCATACGACATGACACCATTAAGAAGTGAAGAGTTTCGTTATTGTGGCGGGAGATCTAGACGCAAAGACTGCTCAACTATCTAGTGTTTCAATAGGAACATTGACTTAAGTGACATCTCCATTTCAATCTATGGGAAAGACATTAGCAAATAGAAATTCTGTTCAAAAATGCACATTCAATGACCTTAAACCTTGTGCATTAGACCAGTGGTTCTCAACCTGTGGGTCGGGAACCACAGGGGGGCCCCCAAATTATTTTGGGGGGTCTCCAAATGATTAACTTAATGTGCATCATTGTTTTCTCACTCAACAGTAAACAAACCAACATGAAGTTTAAGTGTACAGAGGGTATATGCATGCTTCTAAAATGACAATTGAAAGTAAAATGACAAATTAAACATTGGCCAAATTGTCAAATATTAGCACAGCGAGGCGTTGTGAGCATGTAGATGCTATTTTCACAATAGAACTGTGTTATACAAAATGTAATGCCTCAACTCTTAGTGCTTTTCAGGGTGGGGGTCCCCAGTTAAAATATGATTATTTGGGGGGTCACGGCCTGAAAAGGTTGAGAACCACTGCATTAGACAAGGAAAGCAGATTTAGTCAGGGGACTAAATGCAGGATGTGATCAGACTGTATCAGCAAGAACAGTCTGTCTGTTATGCTGAGGGGCCATTTCCTGGCATTGTTTGGGTCCACTTAGCCTCGGAAAGCCAGACTTTTATAAGGTCCACTTAGAGAGAAGGGTCACTGCAGATCAATGAGTAATCACCTTTATCCTATTCCTATGATTTCTTTTCCAGGATGACAATGAATACTCCTATCCAGAAATGTTCGCTGAATGGTTTGATGAGTATTACTGTAACTATGGCTTTCACAGTCACAAGACCTCAACCCAATTGAACCCCTATGGCAGGGGTCTTGAACGTTTTCAGGCCAAGGACCCCTTACTTGTGAGAGAGATGAAGCAACCTGTTCATAGATTCTGTATAGTTTGTTTGACTGCACAATCATCAGTATTTTGGATTCATGTCAATGCGTGTTTTCAGATATTTAACCACTTGAACCATCAATACAATACACTTGACCTTTCACTCTGTAATTAGTCTGCTCTTTTCCCCCTCTACACCAAAACTCTTTGACAAAAATAACCGATCTACAAGCTCACAACGCGCTGCGAGGCGTTGTGAGCTTGTAGATCTGCTATTTTTGGCTTAAGTTCTCAGAGTGAGGACACTAGGGTTCATATAAAAGTGGAGAAAAAAACTTTCTATCATACAAAGATTTGGAGGACCCCTGTAGTAACTCTGAGGACCCCCTAGGGGTCCCGGACCCCCTGTTGAAGACCCCTGCCCTATGGAATATCTGACAGCGCTCCACAACACCATCAACATAAATGAGGGAAGTTAAGTTTGTGTTCTATTCCTCGATTCCAGAGACTTGCACAATCTATGCTAAGGTGCATTGAAGCTGTTCTGGTGGCTTGTGGTGACCTTCATGAGACACTTTTATGTAGTTCTATTTGTCACCTGTCTGTGCACAGACTGTGTACATTCAAGATTCAAGAAATATGTGCAATAATCATAGCAATGAGTTGACTCATCTACAATGAGTTGCCTTTGTATGGTGCTGTGTGTGTGGTACTGTATACACCAAGAGAACAGTATGTTCCCCCCCCACGTGTGTGTGTGTGTGTGTGTGTGTGTGTGTGTGGGGGGGGGGGGGGGGGGTGCATGCAGCACAGTTCAGAATGGAACTGGGGATGTTGCATCTGCTTAGCCCCCGGCTCCACCGAGCGCGTCGAGCGTCGAGTCAACGTCAACGCAGGGAACGCTCCCGTTTTAATCAATGAAGGGTGCTCCACTGCCGACGTCAACGTCCGCGTCGGACGCTCAAATTCGCCCCGGTTCATTTTTTGACGGCGTCCGACGCCGGCACGACGCCGTCATTTTGGTGGAGCCCTAGCCTTAGTGTTTGTTGACTGTCAGTGCACAGACAGACATGCTTACTAAAGCTTACTTGTGCTGGCTCAATGCAGTTCTCGGGTGGGTCGCTCACGTGCTCAGGGGGAGTCAGCTCAGCACTGGGCCTCAGTCTCTCTCTCTCACTATCCACAGTCTGATCCAGAGCACTGAGCTCTGCAGTATGGAGGCTCCCCTCTTTCTGACCTACAGTGTACAAATACACGTCGTGTCACTCCAGTCAATTTGATTCATAAAGCACATTTAAAAACAAGTTCAACAGATGCTGAAAAATTGCAGTACAATTGAGATAAATAAAATCAGCAAAAACATAACGTCGTTGTCGGGTGGAAACCTTGTATGTCAAAAAACCGTTCGTTTGCATTTATCATTTTAAAAATGATTTAAACTAGTGAAAACAGCCGATCTACAAGCACACACTGCGAGGCGTTGTGTGCTTGTAGATCTGCTGTTTTCACTACTTTTGTGCGACGGCCTTGTATGATGAAGCAGGGCTTTACTTCGCGAAAGAACGTACACATTTGAAACTTGGAGACACAACGTTTTCGCCAGACAACGACGATAATGTAATAATACAAAATAATAATAAAATACACGACAGCACTATAAATATTAAGACACAGTGAATCTTATGCCGATTCATAAGCTCCAACTACGCAGTGGTTCTCAACCAGTGGTCCGGGAGGAGGTTCCAGGAGGTCCTCAGCTAAATGATGGAATTTTATTAACCAAATGGACCCTTATAGTTCATTTTACCGCTCTCAAGAGTTAATTTATTGTCAAACATTTGCATTACTTAATTTACAAGAAGTCTACATACACAATTAGATTAGTATAATAATTGTTATTTTGATGAACGTTTGACTGTTATCTATGCTCCTATGGTAGCACATCCGTGGCTCAAGTGCTGAATAAATAATTAACCTTGATATGAAAACCACTGCTCTAACATTTAACACCTTCATACCTCCTGCTCTGTGCTCGTCTTCATCACTCACTCTGATGACCCTCGCTCCCGAAATGATACTGGGAAAGAGCTGCAAATGCAAAATGGGTAAATACAAAAAAATAAAAAAATAAATACTGCACTTACATGAATACTTCATTGCTATTATAACTACTGCTGCATTATAAAAATAACAATGAATATAGCTTCAAAGGCTTTCAGGATAGAGGCTAATGCTGACTTACACGTGCTGCTGATATGATAGGATCACATTGTGCATCTATGAGCATATGATTGTAAGTTGGGAGGTTTAACTCAGGCTTCCCACTCTCTCTCATTAATATAATTATCCAAAACTTTACCCGCATTGAAATGTTCATGATCAGTTTAGCATGTAGACGATTGAGGGGCATTTGCTATTCGACAAAGACATTTTTGAATGAATGCTGATTGACAAAGGATCCAAAATATTTTTTTTATTTTGCCTAACTTGACCAGAATAGGGAAATGCGTGAAATGAAATTCCATTACTTTAGTACGTTTTCCAGAAGAGTGGCGACCATGTTAACAAATAAACTACACTATGTTTGGACCTTCATTAGCTGTGGATGTATGACATCCGCGGTGAAGCGGCTGAGGAGTTTGTCTGCTTGACCGGTCTCCTTCCACTTCATGAGCTTGTAGGTAGGGGGCGCCATGTCCAAAGGGCCGATCAGGTCAGAGTAGTCGGCAATGTGCTTTCTGATGGCCTCGTTGGACAACTCCTTGTCCTGGTCCACCACCAGCTTCCTTTTCCTCCTTAACCTCTTTCTGTCAGAGGTCGCTGCGGGGGGAGAAAATGTAGGACATTTGCTTGTTTCTCTATTAATTATTAATAGTTTCTCTGAGTGGGTTTCTCAGAGAATATTGACAGGCACACTTGTCAAATAGGACCTTGTGCATTTTAGAGATTGTGAGGTCGGGGTTCTAATCCCCAGCCAGGCCATGCCAAAGACGCAAACCAGCCACCACCATCTCCCTCAACCTGCATCTGATCTACGGCACTACCCCCCTACCTCAAAGAACTTCTCAAACCAAAACCGGACACGCAAACCTAACCCTAACCCTCTTCAAGCACCAACCTTCTCCTTATCCCCGACACCAACCTCCGCATCATGGGCGACCAGGTCTTCTGCTATACAGCCCCATGTCTGTGGAACGCCATCCCCAAACACCTGAGAGCACCAGCATCATGGGATATGTCGTTTTTTCGCTCACCAGCGGCAGCACCTGTTTACCTGGTAACCATGGTAACCAGGTAAGACGTCTGGGAGCCAAAGTGTTAAGACTAAAATGTCACCCAATGCTTCGCTGCTTGGCACTCAGCATCAAGGGTTGGATTGGGGTACGTTGCGACATCATGTCCAGGGGGTGTACTTGCACATCATGGCTAAGGGACGTGCATCCGCCTCACACAACATGAACAGGAGATAGGCTCCTGCCCTATGGGCCACATGGCTCGGCAAGGCTTACTCACTAGCAAACTTGTCTTCTATCTCCCATTCCACACTCCTCTAAATCTTCCAAAGTATGCTAGATAACAATGTCTCTCAATTATACAATTAAGGAACAACAATTAAAGGGGGAGTGATTTAAGCTTACGAGTCATAGTCACAGGCTCCAGGGCAAAGCCTTCCTCCTCGTTGGCAACCAGGGTGGTCTCACTCATGCCTTCCTCCTCGTTGGCAACCAGGGTGGTCTCACTCATTGTTGAAAGGTCTGCCTCCATAGGATCTGGTCTGGGGGCATCTACCTCCATAGGTTCTGGAATACACAAGAACCGTCTCAGTCCTAATCACCAACTTAGCTGTCCATTTAATACTAACACCAATGACAGGCAAATGCAGCTGTAATTATGGGAGCAATTTGAGTAAAATATTCAAGAGACGTTACCCTCATTGATAATGTTAGTGGAGGTATCTAGCAGTTCATGTGGTGGCTCCTCTGTGATGTTATCCTCTTGAAAAGCATTATCACTGGAGCTTGTTATCCAATCTGTAGTCATTCAAATAAAAAAGATCCAATTAGGTCATTCCTCTTTTAGATGAGTTGAGGTGGGTATCATATTCACACGCAGCCATTTTGTATGAGATATGGTCAATTAGCAGTGACAGCAAAATAACCATGAGGACTACTGTATATTATGGGTATGGCAATAGTAACTGTTTTGAATAAACATTATTTCTTCAAACTCAAAGATCTAGTTAGTCTACTACCGAGCCCTAATCAGTCCACTGCCGAGCTGTAGTCCATACAGTACCGAACTCTAGTCAGTCCACTGCCAAATTAAATAATAATAATATCCCAAATTTATAGTTCCCTAAGACTCAACTCTAGTCCATCCACTACTGAACTCTAGTCAGTCCACTGCGGAGTTCTAGTCTAGCCACCGCTAAACTCTAGTCAGTCCATTGCCCAACTGTAGTGTCCACTGTCACGCTCTAGTCTGTCCACTACCAAGCACGTCCATGCCGATGTCTTCATCCCCAAAATTATCTTGAGGGTCAGCCAGGCTTTGGAAGGTCATATCCAGCAGTCCAAGCGGGCGATGTGATTCACCTCCTAAAGCACACAGAGGAAAGCACAATTATAGAATCAATATCATCAGGGACTACTTTGACACACAAGACCGGCACCCCTAGAAGTTTACTGCCAGAATCAAATAAAAAACAACAAACAGGAACATTCGTTCTTACCAAAATCCTGCAGTACTAGAAAGCTGTTTCCAAAATCCTCTTTGAGAGTGATCTCCTCCTTTCGAGACTGGTTGAGTGCATAGTTCTCCAACAGGTCGATGTTACTTGTGTCCACATGAAGAAAGAACAGTTGTAAGGGGCATAGAAATGTGTACTAGTCTTTGACATCTTTACACTATCAATGTAAAAACACTACACAGATTGTATAATTAAAGAAGACATGGCATGAACAAAAGATAAAAATGAAAGAGAATAGTACCTTGGCAGCAGAGTGTCAAAGTCAGTGAATTCCTCAACCAAGGTGATGGCTTTTGTTGTGGCCTCAAGCGCCTCGGCAGGCATATCAGTTTGAGTTTGTCCTGGTGTGTTGACATTGGGAGGTGCATAGTTTGGGGGGAGGATGGAGGCAGTCATAGAAAGACAGCAGTCAATATTCAATAACTTGTATTTTTATAGAACCAGCTCAGGAAACTACGACACCCAAAATCCGAACACCGAACTCAAAATGGTTATTCAGTTGTGTGCTGTGATACTTAGATAGGCTAACACTCTAAATATAATATCACAACGCATACTTCCAGCTAGTGCAGGAAATTACCATAAGATGAATATAAAAACAAAATGCCAGGATTGGCTGGTATTGTACATGAAAAGATGAGTAACTATCTTAACCAAGCTTCGGTGTATGGATAATTTTTTATCTTTTCACAAACAGATTCTTTCACACAACACCTGAACTACGGTAAGTAGGTTTGAATGAGCACACAACTATTAGCCTACTTGTGTACATTTCCAAACATGCTAATGTTGACAGTGACAGTGACGACAAGACAAAGATAAGTTACCTGGCCTGAATGCCACTTTAATCTTGACCAGAGCATCATTGCAGTCTGCAAGGAGATACTTGGCTTTCCTTGAGTAGATCCGTACCACTCCCAGGAGTAGATGACTAGATGTCCGCAAGCCGATTCTCATCTATAGAAATACACCGAAAATGACAGGGTAAGTGGTCATTCTGGTCAAATAAGTAGAGTGCAAAGAAAAAAAACAAAGTGCTACAACATAACTAGGATGGATACCAGGTAAAAATGAAATTTAGCACCACTGGTACATCTATAATTCTCAACCTCTTTAATTTCAAGCACCCCCACAGGTTGATATATGCATTACTCTTGTTATGCACAGGGACCCAGGACCCCAATCTAATAACATTGACTCGGTCCAATAAATACGGTCTGTCGTTTGGTCCAGAATTCCTTTACTGTCTAGAACAGGGGTTCCCAAAAGTTTTTGGCTCGGGGCACCCCTATAAATATTTTCTTTTTATCCGAGGCACCCCTACATTATATTCATAATTTTCACTCCCAGCACCTTATATTTATAGCATATTTTAGCAATTATGTTGCGACACTTAAGTGTCCAAATAAATCTCAAATATTATCAAATGATCTTGCGGCACACCTAGACTGCCGTCACGGCACCCCAGGGTGCCCCGTCACCCACTTTGAAAACCCCTGGTCTAGACTCTAAATAAATAGACATCTTGTATGTTCTCCAGTTGTATTTACTTGTACATTAGCCTATACAAATTGTTTAACCATCAATCTTTTGCTGGGGACCCCCTCAAACCCCTCAATGATTAGAGGGGGTCTTTGAGGTGGGCCACCCCATGTTGTGTACCGCACAACAACAAATGTGTTAACCAATTTACATAAATTGCATAATAACTACCAATGTTTCAATCAATCACTGTGATATTACTAGTATGTACTATGTAGGCCTATTGAAGTATTTTACCAGTGGGGAGATGATGTCTTCAATGGTGGTTTCCAGGTTGCATTCAAACACCTGGGCCTTAGTGATTTTACGTTCCCAGTGAGCTGCCAGCCAGATTTTGGCTAAAGGTCCACGTTTGGACGCAAACAGCTGTGTGTAGAACATCATGTTGAACCCTCCAGATGTTTACGACTCTGTTCAGTCCGGTTCTGTGACAACAGGATAATGCTTGATCAGTGGTGTAAAGTAACATTTACTCAAGTATTGTACTTATTCATAGGTATTTGTACTTTATACTGGAGTATTTCCAATTTCCAATACTTTTACTTCTACTCCACTACATCTCAGAGACAAATATTGTACTTTTACTCCATTTTGATTATTGATTATTATTACAAAACATACATTAACCACTTCACCTCTCTATACATTTCAGCCATTTGAAAATAGCAGATCTACAAGCTCACAATGGGACATTCTGCATAATGAGTACTTTTACTTTTGGTACTTTAAGAACCAGAACTTTTGTACTTTTACTCAAGTACATTTTTTATTCCGGACTTTTACTTGTAACGAGCTTGTAGATCTGCTATTTTGAAAATATTTTGTATTCATTTGAAAACTTGAAATGAGACATTCTGCATAATGAGTACTTTTACTTTTGGTACTTTAAGTACATTTTGATACCAGTAGGACTACTTTTGTACTTTTACTCAAGTACATTTTTAATTCCGGACTTTTACTTGTAACAGTAGAGTATATTTCTATATAGCAGTATTGATAATGTTATTCAAGTAAAAAATGTGAGTAATTTTCCATCACTGCTTGATTTA
Source organism: Nannobrachium achirus (assembly GCF_963921795.1). Lineage (NCBI taxonomy): Eukaryota > Metazoa > Chordata > Actinopteri > Myctophiformes > Myctophidae > Nannobrachium > Nannobrachium achirus. The sequence goes on from NC_137818.1 coordinate 61,353,372, forward strand.
CAGCAGGTGTACAAGCTTAGCTTACATGTTTGTGAGCTTGCCATTTTCGGCAAGCGTCGTACAGTAAAGTCAATAGTAATGTTTAAAACCCGTCCTTTGAATTCATTTGGGAGTCCTTTGTGGCTACAGAAGCTATATTACTATAGCAATATGTACTAATTCACTTCTTATTAAAAGTACCGTCGGCAGACACGGTGTGTTCATTGTTGTAGTTCACCATAGTACATAATGCTAAATATGGCTGCCGCATATTGTCTTGCTAAAATGAAATGAACTAGCTACGTTTATTTGACACACAATGTTTCTTTACATACGCTAATGTCGTCCCTGTTGTTCCGACACCTGGCATTTATCCTCATATTACACTAACTTGTCAAATTTAACAACTATGAATCCCAATTCACCTTTTAATGTTGGCCAGCTGGACAATGATGACAATAAATAATAGCCAATAATAGCCTACCTCCTGGATTCAAATTGCCGCGTTTAATGCGCACTCCGTCGCGAGCCAAGGTCACGTGCCAAAAGGACAGATCTACAAGCTATCAACGCACGGCAACGAAAGACGTGTGAAGCTTGTAGATCTGTTCTTTTTTTTGGCACTGCTACGGAGAATCAATTAGGTCATAGTTCTTTGATCTTGCGCGAAGCTGGTGGTCCACACACTGCCCATAACCAACTCTTTTAAACTTAAATAACATAACGATATTCATGGCATTAATTGTATAGTGCTCCACAATAATGCTCCTAATAACAACTACAATTCCATTCATTATTTCCTCATCAATTTTCAGGTGCTGTACATCATTGGTTCTCAAACTGGGGTCCGGGGACCCCCAGGGGTCATTGAGGGAGCTCCAGGGGGTCCCTACTCCCCAGCTAAATATTAGTTAGGAACCAAATGGACCCTTTTGGGTATGTAACTCAAAGAGTGTACAAATGTAACCAAATGGACCCGGTTCAACATTGATTTTACAATATAAAGTGGGGTCTCAAAGATAGAAATGCCATTAAATGGGGGTCTGTAGTAGGCTAGGTCTGTAGCCTAATGTATGTCAAACTGGGGGTACTTGAAATTAAAATGGTTGGGAATCACTGCTAGAGCCATACAACTCTTGGGGGTCCCTGGAATATCTTCAAATGGCAGTCAATAAGTGTCAATTCGAGAGCGGGGGTCCTTGACATGAAACAGTTTGAGAACCACTGCTGTAAGCCTATACGATGAAGGTGCTGAACTTGATGGGTGAAACAAACATTATCTTTCTTAGACATACATTGATAGGCTAGATACTGTAGACCAGATCAAGGTTATTCAACTGAATTCTTCAGGGGCCACATTGGCCGCAACCCAAGGGGCACCCAGCTCAAAACGATTATCACATTCACAACCATTGATCAGGCATCAGTAGTACTCTTTTTCCAAAGTACACATAGGCACACAAGACCTTAAACAAAGCCTTCTCCTAACCCTAATACAGAAACACAATAAAATGTATTTCTGACTTATAATAATAATAATAATGTACTCTAGTATCATTCCGATACGTTATCATTAATTTATCCAACAAACTGCATGAAGGGGAAATTTTCCTTATATAGCCTAAGTTACAAAGTACACAAGCTTTTGGCGCCCTCTACTGTTGAAAGGTCGTCTCTAGTCTGGAAGAAGCAAATGATTGGCTCAGAATCAATTTGAGGAAATCTGAGGAAATAAATCTGAGAAAAACACTGTTTTGTAAATGGTACTGTATCAAGCTGAAAACTTACTTATCTTTTTATTTGACTTCAATGACTATGATGTATTTACAGTATTTTTCTTCAAAACAATTACAAAAGAATAAGACAAATAAGTGTTTCTTTTTTTCTTATTCAATCAAGTGCATTTTTGTTCAGTTCACATTGTGTCAGTGGCTTTTTCACACAATCCAAAATACTTTCTTACATTCAATATTGTAGTGCAATAGTGCATGGGGGAAAAAAGCTTTTTACAGACTCTCAGTAGTAGTCAATCAATACTTTTCAAAACAAATAAGAGAAAGAGAAGAATAGAAAGTAGAAGAGAGTGTGTGTGTGTGTGTGTGTGTGTGTGTGTGTGTGTGTGTCTTTTTCATAATCCACCTGTGTGGTACCGTGCAAAACACTTCTTGTGTAAAGGCACTAAACACACTAAACACACAGTGCACATAAACGCTGTTTCACTCCTTTTGCTCCTTTTTGGAACAGAACTTGCAAAACCTTGTTGGGTTCTCTTTGAAGAGGGTGCACGGAATCTTGGCTACTACATGGTTTGTTGGCGTAGGTGGGATACCGACTGAGAGCCCTGACTGGGGACCAGGCCCCCTTGGTCTTCTGGTGGGACGTGTTGGGCTGGTCCACGCTTTCACAACACTTTCAATCAAACCCAGCATGCTTCGAATGGCCGCCTCAGGATTTCTCTTCTTGTACAGGATGAAAGCATTGAAAATGCAGATCTGGAACAGGTAGAAGACCAACTTATTTGTCCATTTGCTGTTCTTCCTACTGAACAGATAATAGGAGATGTTTTAGATAGTCCAAGACCAGGCAGACTTTGAACAGCCTGTCTGAACAGCCTGTCTGTCCCATAATCAGCCGCATCACTGTAGTGGAAAAAAACAGAGGATGATCTGAAATGGGTTTCGTGGCACCCACAGACAAGAAAATAGAAGAAGAGCTTTGCTTCTGAGAATGACCCTCCAGAGTGGAAGGAGCGTGGTACTGGTGATGTGAAGTTGCTGAAACAAAGAGAAGGGCACCATCCGCCTACAGATGAGGAGAAAGTACGGTGTTGTGGTCACTTACTCCAGAGACCAGTAGTCCTCCAGCTCAGGTTTCCAAATGATGCCAGTCAGAAACAGGAGGCCAAGGAATGTTTTTAGTTCAACTGTGAGCTCCTGCCAGTCGTTGACCCTGAGTGTGGCATCTCTGGGGTCTGGGCAAGGCACTGTTCAGCATAAATGTTGGTCTGCTCCACAATTCCACTCAGCAAGTCTTCGGTCCAAAACGGGCTGAGGTTGGTCGGACTGGATGGTTGCGGCATCGTTGATGAGTCCAGGTGTAGCTGTAAAAGGGAAGTCTGCAGGCTGCCAAGCACCTCTGCACTGAACCATTCATCGTCTGTCCTCTACCTAGAAGTAAAGAAAAACATATCCATTTACAACCCAATACATTTAGTCTCTCTCTGACTCACACACACACACACAAACACACAACTAGAGATTGCAGATTGATCGCTGAGTGATCGCAATCGGCCGATAATGCCTCTATCGGCTTTGACCGGTATCAGCTTTGCCGATCTACAAGCTATATCAAACATTTTCACAATATTTATCTGTCGGACTGAATGTAACCTCAGCTTCAACTCCTATAAGTTGAATTGGATACTAAAGGACCTCAGCTTGCAATCTCCTAATGTTTACACTTAATATACAATGTCAATGTTTTGTAAGAAGAATCATTAAATATATAAATGCTGCTACAGTAACAATAAATAGAAGAATTTATGGATTAGACACTGTGATCGGGAATATCGTTATCGGCGGGTTCTGATTCCAGTTGACCGGTATCAGTCCCAAAAATGGAGCATCTCTACACACAACTGTATAATAATAGAATACATTATCTCTCTCTCACACTACAATAAAACACATTTTGACACACACACACACTCACACTACAATAAAACACATTTTGACACACACACACACACACACACACACACACACACACTTTTTTTTCTTACCTTGCTTGTCTCTCCTGGTTTTCCCAACAGGTGGAACAGATGCTGCAGGCTTCCTCTCCACATCTGAAAAAAAACACACACAAAATGATGTGCACAAAATAAAATCTTTTTTTTTTTTTTCAAGTTTTCTAACTTGAATGACGGTCTTAGTTGCCATGTGCCAGTGAAAATCATTGAACAAAGACACAGTATACAAATGGAACCAAATGGACCTGAGTTGACACTAAGGTCTAAGAGGCACTTGGCCATCGGGCAAGTACAGGTCATGTTCTACTTGCCCAAAGGTCATTCCCACTTGCCCGGAAGGTAAATTGTCCATTATAAAATGATAGGTAAGATTTTAATTAACATTTAATATTTCTTTCTTTACTTTCTGGGGCTGTGCGATAAAAAAAGAAAAAATATATACCTCAATACCTCCAAATCCAAATACCTACACTACATAGCTATGATTGAATACTAAGTCTATGGTTTCACACTTGTTATTTTGTATATTTCTTTAAAACAGTAAAACAGCACATTATAGATAAACGGTGCCTTTATTTTACATTCCACAGACCAGAAGACCAAGCGCTCTGGCCACATTCAGGTGTTTAGACAGATATCTGGTGTTCTGTTTATAGACGGTTGCGTCCCCTCTCAAACTAGCATTTGCCCGGTCGGGCAACCTGAAAGCAAACTCCACCTGCCCCAAAGTTGTATTTACCTGCCAGGGGCAGGTGGGCAAACCTTAGTGTCAATGCCTGTTATATAACAATAATCTTACCTCCCGAGCAATCACGTGACTCTTCATGATAGTCATCATCACCACCACCACCGTCTGACTCCGAGCCTAAATAACAGATGAAGTACAAAAAAAGAACAAACTGATTTATACTTATAGGCATTTAGCAGACACATTCATCTAGAGCGACTTAGATTATAATATAAAATAATATATATATAATCATTTATCTCACGATTATAAAATAAAGTCTTACAGGCAAATTTTGCATCTGGGATGTATGCCTCCGGTGCGTCTCACTCGGCTCTCACTGAGGTCACAACCATTCACCGGACCTGTCAAAACAGCAACGTCTGAGAGCTGTACGGACTCTCCACCATCTGTGAAAGATTGAATTGAAGAGACAGAGACGCACAGGTGTTGTTGTGGCTGGTGTCTCGTCCTCTGGAGCGCTTCACTGCTTTGGTTTCTTGTGATGATTTCTGTAACATGTTTGTTTTAAGGGACGAGGTTGCTAACCTCATTCCCAACCCCCAATATGGAGGACTAGGGATTGTCCTTAGTCTGACCCCTGCCCTTTGGGTCACTAAGCTTCTCCACCGCGACAAGGTGACAATCCATGGGAGAAGTCCGATTTAGTCGTTGCCAATTCCCAACTGATCCCCAAGTGTCCTGCAGTTCCTGTTGCTGCTACAGTATAAACTGCTATGTGCATCAGCAGCTTCTGCATAGCAGCAAAAAGAACACGATCACTTGATCCTCACCAGCTTCCCACCCCCTAACTGTTATATTTGTTATAGCAATGTGCTAATAAACTAAACTAAACTAATCAAACACTGCCAAATGTGTTTGTTGGAGCGCCCGGCCAAGCTGGAGGCACCGCTGCTACTGGGTATTAAACCCAGCCATCTGCAGTGGCGGGAGAGGGTGTGATTTTACCTCTACCACACCCAGACGCTTCATACTGTTTTTAGTGTGTGTGTGTGTGTGTGTGTGTGTGTGTGTGTGTGTGTGTTAGTTAGTTAGTGTTAGATATAGAGTTAGTTAGTTAGTAGTGTTAGTTAGACAGAGTTATAGTGTTAGATATAGAGTTAGTTATAGTTAGTAGTGTTAGTTAGACAGAAATACTTTTTTTTTTGTATTTTTAGTTTTTTTGTATTTTTTTTTTTTGTATTTAGTTTTTGTTTTTTGTATTTTTGTATTTATGTTTTTGGATTGTTTACAGTAACAAGGGAATCAAGACAAACACATCAAAGTAACAGCCCAGTAGGAGGTGGCATTACAAAGTGCCTTCATTTGAAGAGCCAGGCTCACTGACAACTAGGTAATGCAGGTTCCTTCATGCTGCGGTCGTCCACATCCACCAGGAGCGGTTAGTAGTGCTCAACTAACCCAGCTCAACTGGAGGAACTCTGAAGAGACTCCTCAATCAATCCAGACAAATACAAATCAATTTGACATCTCAGTGGGGTGGCATCACAAAGTGAATTCACTTGAAGAGCCAGGCTCACTCACTGGCAAGGTAATGCAGCTTTCTTCATACTGCAGTCGTCCATGTCCATGTCTACATCCTCGTCCACCAGGAGAGGCTAGGAGTAGGGCTCAACTAAGCCAGCTCAACTGGGGGAGCTCAGTGACCAGTCAGACTCAATCAATCAAGACAAATGCAGAGCAAAGTGACATCTCAGTGGGGGATTCAAACCTGGGACCCATCATTGCAAAGTGCTTTCACCTGAAGAGTCAGGCTCACTGGCAAGTGGTAGTACAGCTGTCTTCAGTCGTCCATCCTTACTGGAAACACGTCCACACGCACCAGAAGTAGGGCTTAACTAACCTATTTCAACTGGGGGGACCTCTGTGACCAATGAGAAGAGACACCTCACACATTTCGACTTCCACTTAACTGCTAGCTCTGAACTAAATAAGATCTGCACCTGGCTCAATGACAACTAACTATCATACACCTGGGTCAAACAGAATCCATCCTCTTTGGATCAAATCATAACCTTATCAAGGTCGATAACATCACAGTCAAAGTGGGTGACAATGTAATAATGCAAAAAAGAATTGGGTTGCAGGTAATGAAAAAAAATCAACCAACAAACTTGTTTCTTACAGAGGATGGTAATTAACAATACACAGAAGACACTAGCGGGTGCACTCATTCAGCCCCTATGACTATGGAGTCCACGTATGGTATTACGATGCCTCAAAGGCTCCAAAGACAAGGCTCCCAAACAGCCCAAAACAAACTAATTAGGGCCCTGCCTTCTTAACGGCTCACCTCACCGCTATTCACTTTTCAAGTGTAGGGTGTAGGGTGGCTCAAAGTAGATGCCCGAGTACAGCATCTTACAATGGGCCTGGTGTACAAGATACACTACACCACTAAGATACCAATGTACCTGACAAAATACTTCCAAAACGTCAAGGATGTCCACAATTACAACACCAGAGGTAGCTCCACAGATCATCTTCAACCCAGTTCGGCTCTACCAAGGGTCAAATTTGTTCTCCTGCTATACCACTTAAGTGGAACGCCCTACCGAAGGCCTTGAAGAAGTGTAAATCCCTAACTTCCATTAAAAAAACTATTACAGGCGGCTTCTACTCGAAAATGGTAACAGTAAACTTAGCCTAACCATACCTCCCCCTGACCCTTCAATTGTAAATACCATTATTTTGCATTGTACTTTAAGACAGTTTTTTTGACGGGTTAAAAAAGGATCTCGATGTAAATAAGCGAGTGCTTTCCTGAGCTAATCCTTTTAGTTGACCTTATACCAGTGAACTGTACCGTCATGAAACTGTACCCTTTCCTATACAAACGTCTAATAAATAGTTACTACAAACTACAATCAATCAAAACCATTCCATGGCTTTCAGGGTTCAATCAATCAAAACCATAAAAAATTGACTTTCAGGGTTGCCTAGAATGCCTACCACTTACCTTTGAAAATTCATTCAATATTCCATATTGGTCCAACTTGCTTGTGGGATGGCCCAAAAGATGTGCACAGATGTCATCTTCTTGGGAAATAATTTGCCTCGATCCATTCCAAAGTTAGTGTGATCCGTGTGAACCTTGCTTTTCCAGACTCTCCCATAGGCTTAAAAATCAGTACAACCAAATGAACATTCCTCACCGTTCCGGTGACGTCGTCGTCCTTGGACCTTTATTCTACCTTGAAAGAAATAGCTGATCCATAAGCTTGCCAACAGTGTCATCCAGTGTCACTTTCCACCACTCAGCCTATCCACTCCCATTATACAGACGTTTCCTTTTTACTCTGAAGTGACGTTACCGTTCATCAACGTTTCTAGGTGACCTCCCAATTACCCCAGAAGTACTTGGTGATCCATAAGTTGCGGACAGAGTAAAAAATAAGGAACTCCTCAAACTCGTCACCAGCAGGTTGGACAAACTTTAAATCTCGTCATGCAGCACCCAATGAGGTAACAACCACCTATCACCGATGTGCTGTAACACCAGCCGAAGCGCTCCAAGGCAATCCTGACACAACAAAGTGGAGGATTCAATTCTGTTGCCCAGCTGATGGAAATGCAGCTGCCTTCATATGCTACAACCTTGCCTGTCAGGTCCTCCTCTTCAGGGGTTGAGACTCAGCAGCTCCTCATTTCCAGGCTGAAAGGAAGGCATTCCAGTCAACGGGGGCCCCATCGTCTATGGGGCTGGTGCTGCTCAGCGGCTCGCTGCTGTCCACACTCGGCTCCCCGTTCAAGGTTGAAGCTGCCGAAGCAAGGAGCCGACTCAGCTGTTGGTCCAGACCGAGCGCCCTGCTCGAGGTTGAATCGTGGCAGCCCATGTCCAAGTCCCAGTACGTCAGGTCTTCCTCTATGGGGCTGGTGCTGCTCAGTGGCTCCCTGCTGTCCACACTCAGCTCTCCACTCAAGGCTGAATCCTGGAAGTCCAAGTCCGCCAGGTTGTCCTCTTTGTGGCTGGTGCTCAGTGACTGCCTGCTGCCCAGACTCGGGTCCCCACTCAAGGCTGAAGCCACAGAACCAAGGAGCTGACTCACCTGATGCTGAACAGAATCCAGGTAGCCATCCAATTCCAAATCCAAGTCCTCTTCAACAGACCTCAGCTGTTTCTGTTCTTCTGCACGATGGGGGACTTTGGCCATGCAAGCTGTAGAGTCTGGGCCTCGCCTCTTCCTCTTGAGCCTGCCGCTCTCCAGGGGTGGACTCTCCAGGGGTGGACTCTCCAGGGGTGGGCTCTGCAGTGCCGGGTCAATCTGGATGGAGGTCATCCGCTTGTTGAAAGCACGGAGAAGGATGCGCTCGGCATACTGCTGGTTGACTGTCCAGTAGCCTCCCTTACGGCTGTCATCTTCCATCCGAGAGAGAGTGGTGAATTCCTTGGTGGTGCACAGGTTGTGCCGGACGGAGCTCTTCCACGAGTCGGGTTTGCGGTGCAGGCGGTAGTAGGAGAAGTTGTCCATTATCCACTGGTAGATGTAGGAGACGGTGGTCTGTCTCGTCCCACTGGCTTGCATGGCCATGCAGATCAGCATGGGGTAAGTGAACTTGGGTCTTCCATGGGTGTCGTGTGGCACGATGCCAGTGAGGCTCTGCTGCGTCCCGTTGCAGACCACTGGCGTGGTGTTGGTGGGTGCCAGGTCGCCGGCCAGAGGGGACAAAGGCTTCTCAGAGGAACCCGGCTGGTGGCGTGGCTCCTCGCTGTCCAGACCGAGCTCCTTGCTCACGACCCAATCCAGGTAGCCATCCAATTCCAAATCCAAGTCCTCTTCAACAGACCTCAGCTGTTTCTGTTCTTCTGCACGATGGGGGACTTTGGCCATGCAAGCTGTAGAGTCTGGGCCTCGCCTCTTCCTCTTGAGCCTGCCACTCTCCAGGGGTGGACTCTCCAGGGGTGGGCTCTCCAGGGGTGGGCTCTCCAGGGGTGGGCTCTCCAGGGGTGGGCTCTCCAGGGGTGGACTCTCCAGGGGTGGACTCTCCAGGGGTGGACTCTGCAGTGCCGGGTCAATCTGGATGGAGGTCATCCGCTTGTTGAAAGCACGGAGAAGGATGCGCTCGGCATACTGCTGGTTGACTGTCCAGTAGCCTCCCTTACCGCTGTCATCTTCCATCCGAGAGAGAGTGGTGAATTCCTTGATGGTGCACAGGTTGTGCCGGACGGAGCTCTTCCACGAGTCGGGATTGCGGTGCAGGCGGTAGTAGGAGACGTTGTCCATCATCCACTGGTAGATGTAGGAGACGGTGGTCTGTCTCGTCCCACTGGCTTGCATGGCCATGCAGATCAGCATGGGGTAAGTGAACTTCGGTCTTCCATGGGCGTCGTGTGGCACGATGCCAGTGAGGCTCTGCTGCGTCCCGCTGCAGCCTGCCGGCGTGGTGTTGGTGGGTGCCAGGTCGCCGGCCAGAGGGGACAAAGGCTTCTCAGAGGAACCCGGCTGGTGGCAGCGGAAGACAGGAGGTTGTTGGTGGTGGTGGCCGGACGGCTGGGATCCTCCACCGTTGGTTCCAGGGATGGAGAAGTCACAGGGCAGTGGCCTTACCAGCAGCCACCGCAGGCTGGTCAGGCTGCCATCCACGTCCCTAGAGAAGGAGGCGCTGTCCAGTTCCTTGGGTGTCCAGGTGGTGGTCGCCATCATCTCAGGCCGCGGGTCTGCACGCCACACGGGCAGCATGGTACTACTACTCTACTCTGAAACCTCTGCTCTCTCTCAGATGTCCTTATTCCTCTGTGTGTGTGTGTGTGTGTGTGTGTGTGTGTGTGTGTGTGTGTTTACTTACCTGTACTGGCTCTGACTCCGGATAAGCGGTTGAAGATGGATGGATAGAAGGATGGATGGTCTATTGGTGTCCTCCTTATTCTCCTCCCTCTGCTTCCTGCTGCACTGAGAAGAGAAAAAAAAGAGACCTAAAAGATTAGTACATATAGCTCACACACAATTATAAAAACACAATGAGGGTCACATTTCATAGCAGATAACATGGCCTATCATTTTAATTATGTTTCTGTATTTGTGATCAATTACGACTTACAGTACTAAAGTAAAGTACTTTGGTAGTAATTATGAATGGCCCATTTCAGAAGAAAATCCCTCAAACTTTGTCAAACCTTTACAAAGTATGATATAGAGCTTAGTAGTTCATTATTTTGTTTTGTATTAATAATCTAAATCTGACAAGGGCCTCTGGTTGCACTTAACACAAGAATACTTCATAGTTCATACCACGCATTACAGTATCTACTGTCAAAAATTAACACTTAACACAAGAATACCTGTACTTCATACCACGCATTACAAGCATTACAAGCAACCTTGTAGTTCATGTGACAGATTTAGAACCTGCTGCATTTTGTCCCTGTTTCAAATGAACACAAGTGTGACAATTAAGTGATGGCCAAGTTAATTTAGCCAGAATGAGATTGATGTATATCCTTTAAATAATTTCACCATACAATCACATTTGGCCCATTATAGCTAATCAATAAATATTAAATTACATATTACCCCCCCCCCCCCCCCCCAGTCTCTTTTGCAAGCACAGTATGCGCTAGCCAAGAGGCAGACATGTTATGTTACATACATTCCATGCTTAAAACTGAAAACTCCATAAAACACTTACTGTACATACTGACTACCAAACCAAACACCACTAAAATGACAAGACGACTTGTCGCTTGAAGTTCAATATGACAAGCGACACGACGATTTGAGTGATTCCCAACGACAACATGCTGTGAGCCCCCATTTTTATTGAAAACATTAGCCAACTTTCACAAAATCTCATCCAACATCACCATAACCGTTCAATATGACAAGCGACACGACGATTTGAGTGATTCCCAACGACAACATGCTGTGTATGGAAGCGAATTTAAATCAAAACATTAGCCAACTGTCACAAAAACTCATCCAACATCACCATAACCGTTCAATATGACAAGCGACACGACGATTTGAGTGATTCCCAACGACAACATGCTGTGTATGGAAGCGAATTTAAATCAAAACATTAGCCAACTGTCACAAAAACTCATCCAACATCACCATAACCGTTCAATATGACAAGCGACACGACGATTTGAGTGATTCCCAACGACAACATGCTGTGTATGGAAGCGAATTTAAATCAAAACATTAGCCAACTGTCACAAAAACTCATCCAACATCACCATAACCGTTCAATATGACAAGCGACACGACGATTTGAGTGATTCCCAACGACAACATGCTGTGAGACCCCCTTTTTAAATCAAAACATTAGCCAACTGTCACAAAAACTCCCCCAACATCACCATAACAGTACAAATATGACAAGCGAGACGACGACACGAGTGATTTCCCGGCAAACGACAACATGCATGTCATTTTTTAAATTAAAACACTGGCTAACGGTCATCAAAACTCACCCAACATCACCATAAACTCAAATATGACAAGCTCCAAGCGGCAGGAGACAGCCAAGTGACTTCCAATAACATAACAATGTTGTTTTTCAAAATGTAAACACACAATTCAGTTAAGATAAGTTAGCATTTCGAAGAAAAATGGTAACATGTCAACTTACCCTCTCGGTAGAACTGGCTGACAATCGACTCGACCGTCAACCAGTCGTCGACCGGGTTGACGAGGAACTTGACTTCGACGCCCAAAAAAGGAAGAAAAGTCAAGTGTCCAAACTGTAGATGAAGGTGAAGGTGAAGGTGAAAAACGCTCAAACGAGTTCGTTAGGTTGGGTTGCAAACCAAGTAACGTCCTCTGTGTCGAGGTGGTGATGCGTGACTGATCCAGTGAAGGTTCTGAAAGCATCTGACGGCTCCTGAACCGCTGGTGTCATTTAAACACCTGCGCCTGGTGCACGCGCGGATCCGCGCAACACCATTGGCCCGCCGATTGCTTCGCGTGTGCACACGTGACTGAGTCGGCCAATCAGCGTGCTCCTTCCGCTCCTTCCCATCTCCGGTAAAATCAAAACATGCTCAGTATTTATTTAATTTCGGCTTTTTTGTTCGTTTTAGGCCCAAATATTTACCAAATCCAGGTAAATAATTGATTATTAATTTATTTAATTATTATCTTTTAAATTAGTTTTAATATAGGTGTAGGAATCAAAAATCCAGATCGCTTTTTCGTTTCCTCCGCCCCTTTTTTAACCACGTGTGTGTGTGTGTGTGTGTGTGTGTGTGTGTGTGTGTGTGTGTGTGTGTACTCCTTACATCCACTGGGTGTCGCTGCAGGCTTGTGAACTGTCTGTTCTTTGGAGAGTTTTTGACCATCGTGGCACAACCATAGATGTGGGCACAACAACAACAACAACATGCAGCCATGCAAAAGCAGGCAGCAGAAATAAGTATTTGCGGCCAGGGAAACGCAAACGCCAGGAGGTTTATGATTTTAATACCTGCTAGTAAGCTATCAGGTAGCAATGTGCTAGCTTACGTGAGTGTGGATGGAATTTGTTTAAATTAAAGTAGCATAATAATATAGTCTGTACACTATAACTGCCCGTTTATTGCAGACACACCTAATTAGTTATATAATTATTAATTAATTATAATGTGTTTGTTTTGTTTTGTTTTTTCTTTTCTTTTCTTTACTCTAAATGACAGGGTTGCCCATGACATTTTCTTCAAACAGCACTCATCACCAGTCATTTATCTTTGCTATCTTATGGAAACTAAATATGTTTCAACTCACATTTTGAGTTTGATTCAAGTTTGATTCCAAAAATAGTAACATTGCTGTTATTACACAAGATACAGTGTCAACATAGATATAGAACGTTGTCAACATAGCAGACATTCTTCTAAAAAAGTATCAAAGTAAACATGATATATAAAAGTATAAAACATGTAAATTAAGCTCAATGAACTTGAAGAACCTTGGATTCATATGGAGCAGGTCCATGTCATGTTAGAGTGGGGGTGTTCAGGACTGTTTAGTACTAGAACTAATTCATTCATTTCGATTGGTACTGGAAGGTCCTTAAATGTTACTGTAGGATAATGTGGTACCAATGACATACAGTTATACAGTGTGACTTTGAATCAATGGATATTTTATAAAGAATATCTTTGTACTGTATGTTGATAATAGAAAAGCATGGTCTTTTATAACAAGCAATAGCATGATGCATAACATGGCATATTTTGGGCATAACATACACTATCCTGTGTGTGTGTGTGTGTGCGTGCGTGCGTGCGTGCGTGTGCGTGTGTGTGTGTGTGTGTGTGCGCGTGTGCGTGTGCGTGTGTGTGTGTGTGTGTGTGTGTGTTGTCCAACAGGCATCTGGAGATGATGGAGTCCAGGAAGATCTTGTGGGCAGCGATGATGTGATCCAAGTCTTGAGCCTGCTGGACTTCCTTCAACAGCTCATCCCAGGAGCACTACAGTATACCTACACGCTCACACACACACACACACACACACACACACACACACACACACACACACACACACACACACACACACACACACACACACACACACACACACACACACACACACACACATGAGAAGACATACAATTTACTAAACTGTAATCAGTATGCACAGCACGTTAGTAGTGAAAATAGGCGATCTACAAGCTCACAACGTGCTGCGAAGCGAGGCATTGTGAGCTTGTAGATCTGCTGTTCTCACTAGTTTGGGTCCTGGGCAAACGTCTAATTTCTCTTTTGAGTATTGAGCTAAAAAGTTTGGGAACCACTGCACTAGAGTCCTACTAGCAGACAGAGGTCATCATCACACACGTGTAACTCTGCTGTTTTCATGATAGTCGTTCTATGATGTCGGCCAGGAGAACACGTCATTCATTCATTCATTACTCTCAAATAACTTTTCTGTGTGACACTGTTCTGCTATGTAGTGTTGTGAACATGAGGTGTAACATTATCTGTCTTATGGTAATCTGTTGTTTGCTTTATGGTAATGTTTTACAACCAAAGTAATGTTTATTATCATTCATCTTTGGCCAGTATGGTTGTAGCACAAGGTACCTCTGTGGTCAGAATGTAAACAAACAGTCTATGCTGTTTTGATATGCTGCTTTATAAGAAATTATTTTTATTCTTAATTTTATGGAGTGATGTGTGATTTGCATTTGTGAGTCCTAATTAGTATTATGTGTTAAACCCAGGGTACAGTAATGTTTACAACAAGGCTCCCATGATCATGACATTCCTGTAAATATTTAGAAATGAGAAAAACAGTTTTCCAGGTTTGGAATTAATAATTAACTATTTCAAAATGTGTGTGTATATACAATACATTGTTTTTGTCTAGCATTACGTGAAATATGTAACATGGTTGTAGTGCTGCGCTGCACGAGCTGTCTGAGTGCGGCCTAATGTATACAGGACATCACGTCACGAAAATAATAGATGTACAAGCTAACAGCATGTTGCACCGTGATATGTTGTTAGCTTGTAGATCTGTTCTTTTTGTCACCTGACACCTTTGCTCAGTCTTGGTGCATTGATAGCACACTGAAGTAAGAGACCTCATTATTGCACCGTGATTGCTATAGACCTGGAAATGGGATGAAATACTTTGGAAAAGTTATAGAAAAGTTTTGGAAATTCATTGTTGAAAATATGTGGGAATCCTGTGTTTATCATTGACGTAAAAGAAGACTAAATGGGCTCAGGTGGTTTTTGCCTTGTCTGTGACTGTGAGAGACATGTGTGTCATTCATATCACATCACTTTTCTGTGTGACTCTCTTCTGTTTAAAGTGGACAGCGTGGGGAAAGAGGACTGCTCATCGTGCCTGTGGAGAACTGCTTATCGCGCCTCCCACTGCACAACTTTGGTATTTCCATTCTCCTTTTTATTTATCTAAATTATTTGGACTGAGGACAATTATAAAGGGTCCATTATTATTTTATTTGTTATATGTGAGGACTGTTCAGTCTTCGTATCTCAGAAAGGATAATGGGTCAATGTCATTTTGTATAGACATACAAGTTACATGACTGTTCATTAGACCTTATTATATATTGTTACATATCTCTGCTGTCGGACCGAAACCTCCTAACTCCCAAATGTAAATTTTCAGGAAAATTTGCTCAAGTGGACTTAGGAGGTTTTGACCGAAGGGCTTTTTACTACTTTTCATTGGTTCAATATTATTTTAACCAACACACAGACGTAAAGGGTGTTCAATAGCACATATTTTGAAAAAAAGAGAGGGCCAATCGGGTGGAGTTAGCTGATTTGGCAGAAAGTGTGGAGTTAGGAGGTTTTGTCCCAAGCACTTTTAATTACTTTCCATTGGTTCAATATGATTTTAACCAACACTCAGATGTAAAGGGTGTTCATTCTGTTCAATAGCCCTATGATTTATACCAAAAAATCTAAAACCTCAAAAATGGAGTTAAGAGGTTTTGGCCAGACAGTGACGATATGTTATTATATCATGTCATTATATGTTCACTATGACTGTTCAGAGCTTCAGACAGAGATCAATCATCATCACACACTGTATATATTCTATATGCCCTGCTAAGCATAAGTACTGCATATAGTGAAATACCGGTATGAATTTAGATTTGATCTCCTAAAGTACCCTTGAATTGAAGAGAATTGGCCAGGATATTGTTTAGTAGATGTATGAGTGTCATTTTTTTTCTTCATGGGTACACTTTTTATGTCCCAAGAATCCATGGGCACACCAACATAATACGGGGGTGTAAATATCGTCACTGTTGGGAATAAACCTTGTATCTCCAAGTTTCAAATTTGTACGTTTCTTCACAAAGCAAAGCCCTGCTTCATCATACAAGGCTGTCGCACAACAGTAGTGAAAACAGCAGATCTACAAGCATTTTTAAAATGCATAAAAATACATAAATACAAGTGCTTTCAAGCAGTTTCAAGGGGCACACCAAAGGTCCCCCGGCACAGTGGTTGAGAAACACTGCACTATGATTAACATGATTAACGGGTGGTCCATGTCTGTCTTTTCTTGGTTATAGTGGAGTCTCATCATGTCTCATGTCATTTTCTGGCTCAAACCTTATCCTGTACATATACTGTACTTCAGGTATATGCCATCCCCCATGCCGGCATGAAAATACTACTGTCACAGAGATACATACATACTGGTACAGTAGTTACAAAAGGTAACATTTAGCTTTTACTGTAAGCTCTGGGAATTCAGCTTGACAACTCATCCAGAACTTCACAAGGGACTGCTTCATGTGACTCTTGAGTCTGTGGACATGGCAATTTATTTTCCAAAATGAAAAACTTTACTTTCCTATGTGCTGAACGCATGATCAGGGCCCACATGCACCTCCACTGACCACCAGTGGTCCACGGACCACCAATTGAAAACCTGTGTAGTAGGGGAACTATGACATTTCCGTGGGGTATTGTAGGTAGGGGAAGGGGAGCAGAGGGATTGGTTCATGCTGAAGGAAAATGTATTTGCCTGGATTGAGACCTGGGGAAGAGGATAACTGTCAGAGGGAATATTCCTTCTTGTCTTCACTGTCAAGGGAGATTCCCAGAAGGGAATCACTTCTATTTGGCTAATCTACTGTCATGGAATAACCTGAAGCTTAAATGCAGAGTAATGGTCACAAAAACCGTGGCATAAATCGTCTGTGACAGAAAAACAACACACATTAAAAAATACTACTGCCTCCACCTGCACTAGCATTTGCCATTTTGCCTTTTCTTTTGTTGTAATTTCATATTTACAATTGGGCAAAAAAGATACATGCTAACACTAAGTGACAGCCAGTCTTACATGACAGTGTATTAGAACAGTTTCTCAAACTTTTACATTTCAAGGTCTCCCATTAACTCTGACAGTGTACAAATGGAACCAAATGGACCTGTTAGGGTTCATTTGTACACTGTTAGAGTTACAGACTTGTATGGGTCCATTTAGACCCCCCTAAAGGAACCCACAGAGTCCCTGGAACTGGAAGCCACTTTGAGAAACACTGTATTAGAAGACTATTGCAACTATAAAGAATAGTTGCATACTAATGTCAAGGTACCATTGTTGTTGTGACATGCAGCATTTAGGGGAAATTATCCCATTTAGACCTAAGACCGATTCTAAAAACGCCTTCTAAATCCTGACCTAGGTTTCCTGAAAAACTTACAATATTTATTAAAATATTACAAATATGTCTATGCTGTACATACTGTAGCAACAAGTACCGCAAAAGGGGTTCCCGGATTGAAAGGTATAGTTTACGTATAGGGGTTCCCGGTCTAAATGGATAGAAAACGTACCTAACGCAGTAACCTTGCTTAATAATATACTATAATTTCCGATTCCTTAAAGTTGTTATCACTTGAAAATGTTGTGGACTTTGCTAACATTATCTTTACTTTTCTTTATGTAAGCATACTGTATCTTCTTCTGACAAGGCACACAAATTCATCTTGCCTGTCTCTGTGTTTCAGGGGGAGAATGCTTTTATATACACAGTGATTCCTTACTACAGAGATGAGGAATGTGAGGATGAGGAGAGGACCCATGTCCAGTGTTGCATTGGTGATTCAATGTTTGACACAACACCACCAGTCTTAGCCTGGTTAATAAACCAGACCGCACAACACCACCCCTGGCGGTGGAAGGATTTGTATGAGCAACACCAGGCTAAGCCAGTCTTGGATTCCCAGGTCCAGAATGGCATAATTGCCATTTGACTATATTTATGTAATCTGAATGTATCAATTGCATTAGCTGTTAGTTTCCCTAACAGCTATAGTACTTGTCTGACCTTATTCCATCCATCCTTCTTTCTGGATAAACTTTATTTTGCCGCACTACTCCTTTCTCCTCCCAAAATTTGGTGGCACGCGCTTGGGCCATAATTATGTCAAATTGACCGTGTGCTTGCATTTTGCTAAGAGATATGTTATATAGTTTAACTTATATTAATGTATTTGTGAATACATTTTCTCCATTGACTTGAATGGGAAAATGCATAAAACATTTATTTCCCAAATATGGAGATGAATGTCTGACATCATAGACCACATGAGACTGACACAGTATGCCCATACATGGGCATTCCAAGATATCGGCTTAATATTGATGACATCAGAGATCTCCATATATGGGCAAGGGACAAGGACTGACACAGAGATCTCCATATATGGACATTAATTTACCGGTATAGTGAATACATTTTCCCCATTGACTTGAATGGACACATGGAATTAATTTGCAAGTGTGACTCGCGTCACGGCAACCACACTTGCAATTTCCCAGAATTGCATTTTTCTAGTTATTCTCTATTATGATGATGCATGCCAAAATATGAATCAGGTGACACAAATGAATCTTTCATGGTATTTATTATGAGTTAGATCATACAAAATGTCCTCCAAAATACAAATATACAAATAAATTATACAAATATAACAAATATTATTGTACATACTGAATTAGAATTATACTGAATTAGTATATAAAATAGAACATTCATCACAGGTTAAAAGAGGTAACAAGACCAGTCATGTCTGTGTCTGTGTGTGTGTGGGGGGGTTCAGGAAGGCTGGCATCCGCCGCACTTGTCCTGCTGCTCCTCCTGACTTGTCTGTGAATGGGTGGGCGGCGGGCCCTGTGGAACTTCCATTACGGTCTCTGTGGAATGATAATAGTTTTTGGGCTTTCTCCCCCTCTTCTTCCCGGTGTAGACGGTCCTCTTGGGTGGCGGTGGCTCCAAGCTGATGTCCACTTTGATCGTTGGTGCATAAAGGCCTCCCGAGAAGGACTCCACAAAGTGTTGCTGTCCATTAGCTTGCAGGGTAAAGCTGTAGGTGGGGCCAGACAGTGATTCTACGGCCCAGCTCCAGGCTGTACTCACGGGGCTTGCCATTGGCATGCTGCATCATTGGGTCGACACGCTCCCAGGTTTGGGAACCACTGCTTTATTGACACTTAAGGTATAAAACGTTGGGTCCAAACAATAATCGAAAACCCATGAATTAAACTTTAAAAAAGTGCAATACCATCCATCCATACATCCATCTTCAACCGCTTATCTGGAATCGGGTCGCGGGGGGTAACAGTCCCAACTGAGACCTCCAGATTTCCTTATCCCGAGCAACTTCCTCCACTCCCTCTGGGAGTATACCGAGGCGTTCCCAAGCCAGTTTGGAGATATAATCCCTCCATCTGGTCTTTGGTCTGCCGCGGGGTCTTTTCCCAGTGGGACGCGCATCGAGGACCTTCCTAGGAAGGCGCTCGGGGGGCATCCGTACTAAATGCCCGAACCACCTAAGCTGACTCCTTTCCAAGTGTTCAAAAGTGCAATACATTCAAATATAATCTCTTTACTTATACAACAGGAGCTGTCTGTTGTTCCAAAAGTGTTGGAGCAACAGGCATGTAGTAGCGTTCCTCTCTTAGTGCCCTCAAAGAGTGAGCTCAGATCAGTAAAATCAGGTCCATATTTCGCTCTGATGTCTTGTGTGAGGGGACACACCAGTTTGTGCTGTTTGTTTTGTATACCAGTCTCACATTGACAAATATGCTGCTCAGGTGGTATGCGACTCCACCTCCCCATTTCCACACGCAGTCTATAAACCCCTTTTCCACTGACATGGCCCAACACCACACCACTCCACACCACCCACTTGTGCCAGGTTTCCACTACAAGGACCTGGGTAGAGTGGTGTGAAAGTGGTACTAAATGTGGTACTAAAAAGTATCCAATCTAGAGTAGGTCTGATGGGTAGACTATGGGGTAGACTTTAGCCTGACACTTCAGTCCGCACATCACCACCCCCTGCTGGTGGGTGGTGTGTAGTGTGGACTGAAGCTGCACATATTTTATTTTATTTCCTGCGCGCCTGAAGAGCGGGCGCTTTGAATGGGCCAATCAGGGTTGTATGCTTGGGGCACGTGGTAGGCTGCTCCGGTCCCAGCCCCCTCCAAACAGAGCTCTTGAGCTCACGTGAGACTCGCTCGTGGACTCTGATTGGTGTCCTCTGCCCACGTGAGAGTCTAGTGGACTCTGATTGGTCCGTGAAAACTGTCATGGCAGAGTCAGACTCGACTCGTATTATTTTAATAAACGATGCAATAGTGCCGTTTCATCACGTTTTAATACCATTTTTCACTAACGTAAACATGCAGACATATAATATGTTATGAGAAATAACGTATTTTTGCAATGTCACGCCACGTCGCCGTCGCTTGTGTGTGTGTGTATGTGTGTGTGTGTGTGTGTGTGAGACGTCAATAGACTTTTCTTCCTTTGTTCCTTCTCCAGTCTTATAAGTTATGACACATTCTTTTGCAAAAAGATAACTTATAATAACGTATACAGTATAAAGAGAATACTTTCACTTGTTTGTTCCTTCTTTGTTTGCAAAGTTCGGATTTGGCCGGTTTGGCCTTTTATATCAGTGGTTCTCAAACGTTTTCATATCAAGGACAAGGAACCCCAAATTGATAATGCATCTGGCTGTGGACATTTGAACCGATTTTGTTCCAGGGACCCCCATAAGAGAACATTCTCAAAAACCTTTCAGAAATATCAGATCTACAAACTCACATCACATTGTGAGCTTGGAACCCCCACAATGACCCATGGGAGTCTCCAGACCCACCGTTATAGACTGATCTGCATGGAAATATCCCCACGGACTAAACATTATGGTTTGTTGTGGGCACGCGTGTTCATGTTAATTAAGCAACATTACACGAGAGGGTGTGTGTTACCATGATTACTGGCACGCCACTGATGTGGCCAGGAATGAGTAGGGCCATGATTAGTACATTTTACATGATGATTAATTGTCACTCAGATAATTGTGATTGACGATTTAATTGTGTTTTTGTCATTGACAAGTAGGCTTACATTTGTTAGCTTGTAGGCTTTGATGTTGCACATGGCAGATATGAACCTGATTACATAAAGAAAGGACTGACATATCAGACTTTATACTTAAAGAAGCTATAGTCAACTTTTTCTTGAGAAACGGACGCTAAAATAAAAATAATGTTTCGAAAATATTTTATAAAAAAAGATTAAGCTTCATATACGTGTTTCTATTTAAAAAAAATACTACAAAAAGCGTAAATAATGGTAAAATACCGGTAATCATTTTGGCCGTTGTCAGGCCGACTTTGTTTACATCAATCCATATAAAAGAACACAAGAGGGATGTAAACAAAGTTGGCCTGACAATGGCCAAAATGATTAGTATTATCATTATTTTACACTTTTAGTGATCATTTGTGAATAGAAACACATATGAAGCTTAATCTTTTTTATAAAATATTTTCGAAACATTATTTTTATTTTATCGTCGGTTTTTCAAGAAAAAGTTGACTATAGCGCCTTTAAAAAAAAGAACATTGATAGTGGAAATAGCAGATCTACAAGCTCAAAACGTGCCACATCGCCAGGCATTCTGAGCTTGTAGATCTGCCATTTCCACTATTTTTGAAAATGTTTGAAAATATATGAAAGATTTTCTACGTGGAAAGAATTATGACAATTATGTCAAATAACTGCGATCAGACGATGATGTAATAATTGTGACAGGTCTAGGAACGAGGCGAGGAGAGTTCCACGAGCATCCATGAAGTGACAGCTCTTGTGAAGCATATTGTTACGTCAAACGATACAAGATTACCCAGTTTGGTCACGGGCCTTGTTAACTGTTCTGGACACTGTGTGGCATATAGGCTGGGATAGCAATTTAAAGAACACACAAACAAAAACCTTTCTTACATTGACATGTCTTTATTTATCCCTGTGGGGAATTCAGGTGAACAGCAGCACAGCAGGCATGAACCTCAATTTACAACCAAAAAAAGTATAAAATATAAAAAGTCAAAATAAATCTTGTAGACTTAAGAGTCAACTGCCAAGCCCTCTTCACTTGGGACTGACTGGGATAGCTTAGTATTGTAAAAGAAAAAAGAATGGCGTAAGTACAAGAAAAAGTACAAAAAAATAAATAAATAAATACATCTATCACCAGAATATGAACAAACTTTCTATTATACAACAAAGAACAAAAAAATACTGTGTGCTCATGAACAATCCTGAGTATATGTGATAACTTGCTACAGTCCAGGTGAATGAGTGTCAATACTGTACACAGTAGATTTATTGAAGACATACAGTAATTATGTCTTTGCTGTGACATACTGATGTAAATAGGCCTTTGTGGCCATCATGCTTGTATACCAGGGTTCCCCGATTAGTTTTCCCCAAGGGCCGAATCATGTCTAGGGTACCAAGCCGAGGGCCACAGCATTGCAGGGGGCGACGGTGGTGTTCCCGCTACTCCAGTGACAGGTGAGATATCGTCGTTGTCGGGTGAAAACCGTGTACGTCCAAAACCGTTCGTTTTGCATTTATCATTTTAAAAACGGTTTAAACTAGTGAAAACAGCCGATCTACAAGCACACACCGCCTCGCGGTGCGAGGCGTTGTGTGCTTGTAGATCTGCTGTTTTCACTACTTTTGTGCGACGGCCTCGTATGATGAAGCAGGGCTTTACTTTGCGAAAGAACATACAAATTTACAAATTCTGCTCTTATACCACCATTATTACTGGGGTTGGTGGGGGCCAGACAGTCGCCCCCCGGGCCGCAAATGGCCAGCGGGACGCCTATTGGGGAACCCTGCTGTACACAGTAGATTTATTGAAGACATACAGTAATTATGTCTTTGCTGTGACATACTGATTCTGTTGCCATCATGCATGTATACAGTACAACTGAACCTATAGGTCAAACAGCCACGCCCTGAGGAAGACCCACACAAGAAAGATATTTGCTAACCTATATACTAACTGTATAAGGCTTTTAATGTTTTTATTTTTAGTTTCTTAAATTATGCCCTAAAGACATTAAATGCTTTTTAACTACTGTATGTCCTGGGCTCATTGTGCTTATAGGTTACGCAGAGAGCTTCTCTGTCTTCATATACTATATCTACAGTATATGTACAGACTGATACACAGTATGTGGCAGCCGAAACAGAATACATCAAATACCAATCAAGGTCGTGCAGAGCAGCCATGGGAGAAAAAAACAGCTGTGAACATGTCTATGAAGGCCTCATCCCCTCCGACTGTTCACACCCCTCCAACTGTGACCTCACAGACCTTCACTCCTACGTCTACCTTCAACGCTACCTCCTCAAGCTTTGGCAGTCCAGTTCCCCAGCAGTTAATTGTACCATTAACATTACCATTAGCGTACACACATATAAAGTATGCACCCTTGTTCAAACCCAGAAGTATACCCTTTTTGAAACCATAAACCTTTTGAATGTACCAGAAACCATAAACACAGCAGAAAATCATATGCACAACAATGGGAATAATAATGAGACCACACACACAACAATACCAGTTTGAGGGGTTTGTATTCAGTTCAGAGGGGTTCAGAGAAAAGTCAGTTCAGCTCAGTTCATTCCATTCAGAGAAAAATAGCTAATAGAAACAGTTCCCAACAAAAATAAATCATATAAATCAAACTCAAAGTTCTCCTTTAAGTAACCCACAAAATAGCAAAGAAAAACGAAAATGAAAAACTTCCCCTTTAAAGAAAATAAAGGCACTTCAGATTTCCTCTTCGTGGAATAATGTGTTAGTTCAGACCGACCTGTAGGTTTTGTATGAGTTGTCACGGAATCTGTTCACGGAATCCTGGCCATAGAAACGTGCTTTCACTGTGTCACCGCTCCAGGGAACACACTGTAGTTGTAGCACGCAGCCACGCACACACACACCGCAGGCACGGCGTGTGACAAAGTAGATGTAGCGCTGTTAGCTCGTCCAGCCAGCGATGATGGGCGTCGTGCGGGGGAAGACATCCATGCAGGCTCGCAGCAGATTCTCCTCTGTAGACGCTCGCATCCACGCAATCGCCCCTATCTAACTGGCAGCTAACGCTAACAAACAGACGCGCTAACACTGTCCTTGTCGGCAGTCACCGCAGCCTCGGCTCTGTTCACCATAGCCTCCTCCTCCAGCAGCAGCACTGACTCGCGCCGATTCCATTCATAAAATGGGACGGACCAGCACGCTGAATGATGCGACTGGAGTGAAGCCATCCGACTTTGCAAAACGGGAGGTGAAGGAAAGATACATAACGTATCTTTTGAGTGTTTTATCAACACAAAGCAGCTCTACGGTTTACCCTATAACTCTATGGGTTTTACCCAGAGGAAAGTAACTAATTATTTACTCAAGTACTTTTAATTTACCAGAGTAATTTTTTTTCTCAGCTTGTAGATCTGCTATTTTCAAACATTAGTAGGCCCATTTTTACTTTTTCTACTTTTACTTTTATTCCAATACTTTTGTACTTTTACTCAAGTACATTTTGATTTTTTACTTGTAACAGAGTATTTCTATATTGCAGTATTTATACTTTTACTCAAGTAATGAATGTGAGTACCACTGGTTTTGCCTCATACTATAATCCAACAATAATAGTAGGCCTAATAATAATAATAATAATAATTAATTGGCTAATCATTGACAGCAACTTAAAAAAAAGAAAAAGAAAAAAAGAAAATCAGTGACCTCATTTTGATTGAATAGTCATGATATTTGAATATTCATGATATTTGACATCTATCTATCTATCTATCTATCTATCTATCTATCTATCTAACCATTACGGCCAAGACCCTTGAAAATGAATGCTGTTCTTTGCCGCAGCGTGATTCACACTTGCAAGGGAATTCCGTCCTTGTCCCTTTTATGCACATATATGAAGTACCCTGGTGTCATAAATATTAAGCCCAAATCTGGGAATGCCCATATATAGACTTATTGTGTCAATCTCATGTGGTCTATGACAACAGACATCTATGATGTGAGACATCAGTCATCTCCATATTTAGGAAAATATGGCCAGATTTTGGCCAACTTAAACAACCAACCAGGCATTGTCTGTCTGTCTGTCTGTCTGTCTGTCTGTCTGTCTGTCTGTCTGTCTGTCTGTCTGTCTGTCTGTCTGTCTGTCATATATTACTTAGACAATTTCTCTGAAAATAAAATAAAAAAAGACTCCATAGGTTTGTTCACAATTCCAATTGGAATCAACTCACATTATCCAACTGTACATGTGATAACAATTTTTTAAGGTTTTATTGTAGAAAGTGCCTACAGGTAATATAGTAATAATATAGTAATATAGACTTTCTATGGAAAACTTCCTTCATAGGTTTGTTCACCATTCCAATGGGAATCAACTAACAATGTCCCAATATACCTCTGATAATAGTTTTGTAAGGTTTTACAGTGGAAATGTGGAGTAATATAGTTGCAAAGTGGCCTACAAGTACATATTTTAGACGATTTCTCTAGACTTTGAGCATTAACCAAAAAACGTCCTTCATAGGTTTGTTCACCATTCCAATTGGTATCAACTAACAATGTCCCACTCTACCTCTGATAATAGTTTTGTAAGGTTTTACAGTAGAAAAGTGGAGAAATATAGCTTCAAAGTGGCCTACAACGCACATATTTTAGACACTTTCTCTGGATTTGTGCATTAACCAAAAAACTTCCTTCATAGGTTTGTTCACCATTCCAATTGGTATCAACTAACAATGTCCCACTCTACCTCTGATAATAGTTTTGTAAGGTTTTACAGTGGAAATGTGGAGTAATATAGCTCCAAAGTGGCCTACAACTACTATAGTAATAATACAGTAATATAGACTTTCTATGGACTTTGAGCTTTAACCAAAACACTTCCTTCATAGGTTTGTTCACCATTCCAATTGGAATCAACTAACAAGGTCCCACTGTACCTCTGATAATAGTTTTGAATGGTTTTACAGTGGAAATGTGGAGTAATATAGCTCCAAAGTTGCCTACAACGCACATATTTTAGACACTTTCTCTAGACTTTGAGCAATAACCAAAAAACCTCCTTCATAGGTTTGTTCACCATTCCAATTGGTATCAACTAACAATGTCCCACTCTACCTCTGACAATAGTTTTGTAAGGTTTTACAGTAGAAAAGTGGAGAAATATAGCTTCAAAGTGGCCTACAACGCACATATTTTAGACACTTTCTCTGGACTTTGTGCATTAACCAAAAAACCTCCTTCATAGGTTTGTTCACCAATCAAATGGGACTCAACTAACAATGTCCCAATGTACCACTGATAATAGTTTTGTAAGGTTTTACAGTAGAAAAGTGGAGAAATATAGCTTCAAAGTTGCCTACAACGCACATATTTTAGACACTTTCTCTGGACTTTGTGCATTAACCAAAAAACCTCCTTCATAGGTTTGTTCACCAATCCAATTGGACTCAACTAACAATGTCCCGATGTACCACTGATAATAGTTTTGTAAGGTTTTACAGTAGAAAAGTGGAGAAATATAGCTTCAAAGTTGCCTACAACGCACATATTTTAGACACTTTCTCTGGACTTTGTGCATTAACCAAAACACTTCCTTCATAGGTTTGTTCACCATTCCAATTGGAATCAAGTAACAATGTCTCACTGTACCTCTGATAATAGTTTTGTAAGGTTTTACAGTGGAAATGTGGAGTAATATAGCTCCAAAGTGGCCTACAACTACTATAGTAATAATACAGTAATATAGACTTTCTATGGACTTTGAGCTTTAACCAAAACACTTCCTTCATAGGTTTGTTCACCATTCCAATTGGAATCAACTAACAAGGTCCCACTGTACCTCTGATAATAGTTTTGAATGGTTTTACAGTGGAAATGTGGAGTAATATAGCTCCAAAGTTGCCTACAACGCACATATTTTAGACACTTTATCTGGACTTTGTGCATTAACCAAAAAACCTCCTTCATAGGTTTGTTCACCATTCCAATTGGAATCAACTAACAATGTCCCACTGTACCTCTGATAATAGTTTTGTAAGGTTTTACAGTAGAAAAGTGGAGAAATATAGCTTCAAAGTTGCCTACAACGCACATATTTTAGAGACTTTCTCTGGACTTTGTGCATTAACCAAAAAACTTCCTTCATAGGTTTGTTCACCATTCCAATTGGAATCAACCAACAATGTCCCACTGTACCTCTGATAATAGTTTTGTAAGGTTTTACAGTAGAAAAGTGGAGAAATATAGCTTCAAAGTTGCCTACAACGCACATATTTTAGACACTTTCTCTGGACTTTGTGCATTAACAAAACAACTTCCTTCATAGGTTTGTTCACCATTCCAATTGGAATCAACTAACAATGTCCCACTGTACCTCTGATAATATTTTTGTAAGGTTTTACAGTGGAAATGTGGAGTAATATAGCTCCAAAGTGGCCTACAACTACTATAGTAATAATACAGTAATATAGACTTTCTATGGACTTTGAGCTTTAACCAAAACACTTCCTTCATAGGTTTGTTCACCATTCCAATTGGAATCAACTAACAAGGTCCCACTGTACCTCTGATAATAGTTTTGAATGGTTTTACAGTGGAAATGTGGAGTAATATAGCTCCAAAGTTGCCTACAACGCACATATTTTAGACACTTTCTCTAGACTTTGAGCAATAACCAAAAAACCTCCTTCATAGGTTTGTTCACCATTCCAATTGGTATCAACTAACAATGTCCCACTCTACCTCTGATAATAGTTTTGTAAGGTTTTACAGTAGAAAAGTGGAGAAATATAGCTTCAAAGTGGCCTACAACGCACATATTTTAGACACTTTCTCTGGACTTTGTGCATTAACCAAAAAACTTCCTTCATAGGTTTGTTCACCATTCAAATTGGAATCAACTAACAATGTCCCAATGTACCTCTGATAATGTAAGGTTTCACTGTAGAAATGTGGAGTAATATAGCTTTAAAGTCACTACAAAAACATTACTTTTTGAGAAAATCTCTGTACTTTGAGCTTTAACTGAAAAAAACACCACAATAGTTCTGTTCAATATTACAATGGGAATCCCTTAAGAATATCTTACTGTAACCCTGATAACATTTTGGTAAGATTTTACTGTAGAAATGTGGAGTAATATAGCTTTAAAGTCACTACAAAAACATTACTTTTGAGAAAATCTCTGGACTTTGACCTTTAACTGAAAAAACACCACAATAGTTCTGTTCAATATTACAATGGGAATCCCTTAAGAATATCTTACTGTACCTCTGATAACATTTTGGTAAGATCTTACTGTAGAAATGTGGAGTAATATAGCTTTAAAGTCACTAAAAAAACATTACTTTTTGAGAAAATCTCTGGACTTTGAGCTTTAACTGAAAAAACACCACAATAGTTCTGTTCAATATTACAATGGGAATCCCTTAAGAATATCTTACTGTACCTCTGATAAC
The DNA here is from genome assembly GCF_963921795.1 of Nannobrachium achirus. Classification (NCBI taxonomy): domain Eukaryota; kingdom Metazoa; phylum Chordata; class Actinopteri; order Myctophiformes; family Myctophidae; genus Nannobrachium; species Nannobrachium achirus. The sequence goes on from NC_137818.1 coordinate 61,382,144, forward strand.
ATTTTGGTAAGATTTTACTTTAGAAATGTGGAGTAATATAACTTTAGAGTCACTACAAAAACATGACTTTTTGAGAAAATCTCTGGACTTTGAGCTTTAACTGAAAAAACACCATAATAGTTCTGTTCAATATTACAATGGGAATCACTTAACAACATTATATTGTATCTCTGATAACATTTTGGCAAGATTTTACTGTAGAAATGTGGAGTAATATAGCTTTAAAGTCACTACAAAAACATTACTTTTTGAGAAAATCTCTGGACTTTGAGCTTTAACTGAAAAAACACCACAATAGTTCTGTTCAATATTACAATGGGAATCACTTAACAACATTATATTGTATCTCTGATAACATTTTGGCAAGATTTTACTGTAGAAATGTGGAGTAATATAGCTTTAAAGTCACTCCACTTGTGTACAGTAAAATCTTACCAAAATGTTATCAGGGTTACAGTAAGATATTCTTAAGGGATTCCCATTGTAATATTGAACAGAACTATTGTGGTGTTTTTTCAGTTAAAGCTCAAAGTCCAGAGATTTTCTCAAAAATTAATGTTTTTGTAGTGACTTTAAAGCTATATTACTCCACATTTCTACAGTAAAATCTTACCAAAATGTTATCAGAGGTACAGTAAGATATTCTTAAGGGATTCCCATTGTAATATTGAACAGAACTATTGTGGTGTTTTTTCAGTTAAAGCTCAAAGTCCAGAGATTTTCTCAAAAAGTAATGTTTTTTAGTGACTTTAAAGCTATATTACTCCACATTTCTACAGTAAAATCTTACCAACATGTTATCAGAGATACAATATAATGTTGTTAAGTGATTCCCATTGTAATATTGAACAGAACTATTATGGTGTTTTTTCAGTTAAAGCTCAAAGTCCAGAGATTTTCTCAAAAATTAATGTTTTTGTAGTGACTTTAAAGCTATATTACTCCACATTTCTACAGTAAAATCTTACCAAAATGTTATCAGAGATACAATATAATGTTGTTAAGTGATTCCCATTGTAATATTGGACAGAACTATTGTGGTGTTTTTTCAGTTAAAGCTCAAAGTCCAGAGATTTTCTCAAAAAGTAATGTTTTTGTAGTGACTTTAAAGCTATATTACTCCACATTTCTACAGTAAAATCTTACCAAAATGTTATCAGAGGTACAGTAAGATATTCTTAAGGGATTCCCATTGTAATATTGAACAGAACTATTGTGGTGTTTTTTCAGTTAAAGCTCAAAGTCCAGAGATTTTCTCAAAAAGTAATGTTTTTTAGTGACTTTAAAGCTATATTACTCCACATTTCTACAGTAAAATCTTACCAACATGTTATCAGAGATACAATATAATGTTGTTAAGTGATTCCCGTTGTAATATTGAACAGAACTATTATGGTGTTTTTTCAGTTAAAGCTCAAAGTCCAGAGATTTTCTCAAAAATTAATGTTTTGTAGTGACTTTAAAGCTATATTACTCCACATTTCTACAGTAAAACCTTACAAAACTATTATCAGAGGTAGGGTGGGACGTTGTTAGTTGATTCCAATTGGATTGGTGAACAAACCTATGAAGGAAGTTTTTAGGTTAATGCACAAAGTCCAGAGAAAGTGTCCAAAATATGTGCGTTGTAGGCCACTTTGAAGCTATATTTCTCCACTTTTCAACTGTAAAACCTTACAAAACTATTATCAGAGGTAGAGTGAGACATTGTTAGTTGATACCAATTGGGATGGTGAACAAACCTATGAAGGAAGTTTTTTGGTTAATGCACAAAGTCCAGAGAAAGTGTCTAAAATATGTGCGTTGTAGGCCACTTTGAAGCTATATTTCTCCACTTTTCTACTGTAAAACCTTACAAAACTATTATCAGAGGTAGAGTGGGACATTGTTATTTGATACCAATTGGAATGGTGAACAAACCTATGAAGGAAGTTTTTTGGTTAATGCACAAAGTCCAGAGAAAGTGTCTAAAATATGTGCGTTGTAGGCCACTTTGGAGCTATATTACTCCACATTTCCACTGTAAAACCTTACAAAACTATTATCAGAGGTAGAGTGGGACATTGTTAGTTGATACCAATTGGGATGGTGAACAAACCTATGAAGGAAGTCTTTTGGTTAATGCACAAAGTCCAGAGAAAGTGTCTAAAATATGTGCTTTGTAGGCCACTTTGAAGCTATATTTCTCCACTTTTCTACTGTAAAACCTTACAAAACTATTATCAGAGGTAGAGTGTGAGACATTGTTAGTTGATACCAATTAGAATGGTGAACAAACCTATGAAGGAAGTTTTTTGGTTAATGCACAAAGTCCAGAGAAAGTGTCTAAAATATGTGCGTTGTAGGCAACTTTGGAGCTATATTACTCCACATTTCCACTGTAAAACCTTACAAAACTATTATCAGAGGTAGAGTGGGACATTGTTAGTTGATACCAATTGGAATGGTGAACAAACCTATGAAGGAAGTTTTTTGGTTAATGCACAAAGTCCAGAGAAAGTGTCTAAAATATGTGCGTTGTAGGCCACTTTGAAGCTATATTTCTCCACTTTTCTACTGTAAAACCTTACAAAACTATTATCAGAGGTAGAGTGGGACATTATTAGTTGATACCAATTGGAATGGTGAACAAACCTATGAAGGAAGTTTTTTGGTTAATGCACAAAGTCCAGAGAAAGTGTCTGAAATATGTGCGTTGTAGGCCACTTTGAAGCTATATTTCTCCACTTTTCTACTGTAAAACCTTACAAAACTATTATCAGAGGTGGAGTGGGACATTGTTAGTTGATACCAATTGGAATGGTGAACAAACCTATGAAGGAAGTTTTTTGTTTATTGCTCAAAGTCTAGAGAAATCGTCTAAAATATGTACTTGTAGGCCACTTTGGAGCTATATTACTCCACATTTCCACTGTAAAACCTTACAAAACTATTATCAGAGGTAGAGTGGGACATTGTTAGTTGATTCCAATTGGAATGGTGAACAAACCTATGAAGGAAGTTTTTTGGTTAATGCACAAAGTCCAGCGAAAGTGTCTAAAATATGTGCGTTGTAGGCCACTTTGAAGCTATATTTCTCCACTTTTCTACTGTAAAACCTTACAAAACTATTATCAGAGGTAGAGTGGGACATTGTTATTTGATACCAATTGGAATGGTGAACAAACCTATGAAGGAAGTTTTTTGGTTAATGCACAAAGTCCAGAGAAAGTGTCTAAAATATGTGCGTTGTAGGCCACTTTGGAGCTATATTACTCCACATTTCCACTGTAAGACCTTACAAAACTATTATCAGAGGTAGAGTGGGACATTGTTAGTTGATACCAATTGGGATGGTGAACAAACCTATGAAGGAAGTTTTTTGGTTAATGCACAAAGTCCAGAGAAAGTGTCTAAAATATGTGCGTTGTAGGCCACTTTGAAGCTATATTTCTCCACTTTTCTACTGTAAAACCTTACAAAACTATTATCAGAGGTAGAGTGTGACATTGTTAGTTGATACCAATTGGAATGGTGAACAAACCTATGAAGGAAGTTTTTTGGTTAATGCACAAAGTCCAGAGAAAGTGTCTAAAATATGTGCGTTGTAGGCAACTTTGGAGCTATATTACTCCACATTTCCACTGTAAAACCTTACAAAACTATTATCAGAGGTAGAGTGGGACATTGTTAGTTGATACCAATTGGAATGGTGAACAAACCTATGAAGGAAGTTTTTTGGTTAATGCACAAAGTCCAGAGAAAGTGTCTAAAATATGTGCGTTGTAGGCAACTTTGGAGCTATATTACTCCACATTTCCACTGTAAAACCTTACAAAACTATTATCAGAGGTAGAGTGGGACATTGTTATTTGATACCAATTGGAATGGTGAACAAACCTATGAAGGAAGTTTTTTGGTTAATGCACAAAGTCCAGCGAAAGTGTCTAAAATATGTGCGTTGTAGGCCACTTTGAAGCTATATTTCTCCACTTTTCTACTGTAAAACCTTACAAAACTATTATCAGAGGTAGAGTGGGACATTGTTATTTGATACCAATTGGAATGGTGAACAAACCTATGAAGGAAGTTTTTTGGTTAATGCACAAAGTCCAGAGAAAGTGTCTAAAATATGTGCGTTGTAGGCCACTTTGGAGCTATATTACTCCACATTTCCACTGTAAGACCTTACAAAACTATTATCAGAGGTAGAGTGGGACATTGTTAGTTGATACCAATTGGGATGGTGAACAAACCTATGAAGGAAGTTTTTTGGTTAATGCACAAAGTCCAGAGAAAGTGTCTAAAATATGTGCGTTGTAGGCCACTTTGAAGCTATATTTCTCCACTTTTCTACTGTAAAACCTTACAAAACTATTATCAGAGGTAGAGTGTGACATTGTTAGTTGATACCAATTGGAATGGTGAACAAACCTATGAAGGAAGTTTTTTGGTTAATGCACAAAGTCCAGAGAAAGTGTCTAAAATATGTGCGTTGTAGGCAACTTTGGAGCTATATTACTCCACATTTCCACTGTAAAACCTTACAAAACTATTATCAGAGGTAGAGTGGGACATTGTTAGTTGATACCAATTGGAATGGTGAACAAACCTATGAAGGAAGTTTTTTGGTTAATGCACAAAGTCCAGAGAAAGTGTCTAAAATATGTGCGTTGTAGGCAACTTTGGAGCTATATTACTCCACATTTCCACTGTAAAACCTTACAAAACTATTATCAGAGGTAGAGTGGGACATTGTTAGTTGATACCAATTGGGATGGTGAACAAACCTATGAAGGAAGTTTTTTGGTTAATGCACAAAGTCCAGAGAAAGTGTCTAAAATATGTGCGTTGTAGGCCACTTTGAAGCTATATTTCTCCACTTTTCTACTGTAAAACCTTACAAAACTATTATCAGAGGTAGAGTGGGACATTATTAGTTGATACCAATTGGAATGGTGAACAAACCTATGAAGGAAGTTTTTTGGTTAATGCACAAAGTCCAGAGAAAGTGTCTAAAATATGTGCGTTGTAGGCCACTTTGAAGCTATATTTCTCCACTTTTCTACTGTAAAACCTTACAAAACTATTATCAGAGGTGGAGTGGGACATTGTTAGTTGATACCAATTGGAATGGTGAACAAACCTATGAAGGAAGTTTTTTGTTTATTGCTCAAAGTCTAGAGAAATCGTCTAAAATATGTACTTGTAGGCCACTTTGGAGCTATATTACTCCACATTTCCACTGTAAAACCTTACAAAACTATTATCAGAGGTAGAGTGGGACATTGTTAGTTGATTCCAATTGGAATGGTGAACAAACCTATGAAGGAAGTTTTTTGGTTAATGCACAAAGTCCAGCGAAAGTGTCTAAAATATGTGCGTTGTAGGCCACTTTGAAGCTATATTTCTCCACTTTTCTACTGTAAAACCTTACAAAACTATTATCAGAGGTAGAGTGGGACATTGTTATTTGATACCAATTGGAATGGTGAACAAACCTATGAAGGAAGTTTTTTGGTTAATGCACAAAGTCCAGAGAAAGTGTCTAAAATATGTGCGTTGTAGGCCACTTTGGAGCTATATTACTCCACATTTCCACTGTAAGACCTTACAAAACTATTATCAGAGGTAGAGTGGGACATTGTTAGTTGATACCAATTGGGATGGTGAACAAACCTATGAAGGAAGTTTTTTGGTTAATGCACAAAGTCCAGAGAAAGTGTCTAAAATATGTGCGTTGTAGGCCACTTTGAAGCTATATTTCTCCACTTTTCTACTGTAAAACCTTACAAAACTATTATCAGAGGTAGAGTGTGACATTGTTAGTTGATACCAATTGGAATGGTGAACAAACCTATGAAGGATGTTTTTTGGTTAATGCACAAAGTCCAGAGAAAGTGTCTAAAATATGTGCGTTGTAGGCAACTTTGGAGCTATATTACTCCACATTTCCACTGTAAAACCTTACAAAACTATTATCAGAGGTAGAGTGGGACATTGTTAGTTGATACCAATTGGAATGGTGAACAAACCTATGAAGGAAGTTTTTTGGTTAATGCACAAAGTCCAGAGAAAGTGTCTAAAATATGTGCGTTGTAGGCAACTTTGGAGCTATATTACTCCACATTTCCAGTGTAAAACCTTACAAAACTATTATCAGAGGTAGAGTGGGACATTGTTAGTTGATACCAATTGGGATGGTGAACAAACCTATGAAGGAAGTTTTTTGGTTAATGCACAAAGTCCAGAGAAAGTGTCTAAAATATGTGCGTTGTAGGCCACTTTGAAGCTATATTTCTCCACTTTTCTACTGTAAAACCTTACAAAACTATTATCAGAGGTAGAGTGGGACATTGTTAGTTGATACCAATTGGAATGGTGAACAAACCTATGAAGGAAGTTTTTTGGTTAATGCACAAAGTCCAGAGAAAGTGTCTAAAATATGTGCGTTGTAGGCCACTTTGAAGCTATATTTCTCCACTTTTCTACTGTAAAACCTTACAAAACTATTATCAGAGGTGGAGTGGGACATTGTTAGTTGATACCAATTGGAATGGTGAACAAACCTATGAAGGAAGTTTTTTGTTTATTGCTCAAAGTCTAGAGAAATCGTCTAAAATATGTACTTGTAGGCCACTTTGGAGCTATATTACTCCACATTTCCACTGTAAAACCTTACAAAACTATTATCAGAGGTAGAGTGGGACATTGTTAGTTGATTCCAATTGGAATGGTGAACAAACCTATGAAGGAAGTTTTTTGGTTAATGCACAAAGTCCAGCGAAAGTGTCTAAAATATGTGCGTTGTAGGCCACTTTGAAGCTATATTTCTCCACTTTTCTACTGTAAAACCTTACAAAACTATTATCAGAGGTAGGGTGGGACGTTGTTAGTTGATTCCAATTGGAATGGTGAACAAACCTATGAAGGAAGTTTTTAGGTTAATGCACAAAGTCCAGAGAAAGTGTCCAAAATATGTGCGTTGTAGGCCACTTTGAAGCTATATTTCTCCACTTTTCAACTGTAAAACCTTACAAAACTATTATCAGAGGTAGAGTGGGACATTGTTAGTTGATACCAATTGGGATGGTGAACAAACCTATGAAGGAAGTTTTTTGGTTAATGCACAAAGTCCAGAGAAAGTGTCTAAAATATGTGCGTTGTAGGCCACTTTGAAGCTATATTTCTCCACTTTTCTACTGTAAAACCTTACAAAACTATTATCAGAGGTAGAGTGGGACATTGTTATTTGATACCAATTGGAATGGTGAACAAACCTATGAAGGAAGTTTTTTGGTTAATGCACAAAGTCCAGAGAAAGTGTCTAAAATATGTGCGTTGTAGGCCACTTTGGAGCTATATTACTCCACATTTCCACTGTAAAACCTTACAAAACTATTATCAGAGGTAGAGTGGGACATTGTTAGTTGATACCAATTGGGATGGTGAACAAACCTATGAAGGAAGTTTTTTGGTTAATGCACAGTCCAGAGAAAGTGTCTAAAATATGTGCGTTGTAGGCCACTTTGAAGCTATATTTCTCCACTTTTCTACTGTAAAACCTTACAAAACTATTATCAGAGGTAGAGTGGGACATTGTTAGTTGATACCAATTGGAATGGTGAACAAACCTATGAAGGAAGTTTTTTGGTTAATGCACAAAGTCCAGAGAAAGTGTCCAAAATATGTGCGTTGTAGGCCACTTTGAAGCTATATTTCTCCACTTTTCAACTGTAAAACCTTACAAAACTATTATCAGAGGTAGAGTGGGACATTGTTAGTTGTTACCAATTGGGATGGTGAACAAACCTATGAAGGAAGTTTTTTGGTTAATGCACAAAGTCCAGAGAAAGTGTCTAAAATATGTGCGTTGTAGGCCACTTTGAAGCTATATTTCTCCACTTTTCTACTGTAAAACCTTACAAAACTATTATCAGAGGTAGAGTGGGACATTGTTATTTGATACCAATTGGAATGGTGAACAAACCTATGAAGGAAGTTTTTTGGTTAATGCACAAAGTCCAGAGAAAGTGTCTAAAATATGTGCGTTGTAGGCCACTTTGGAGCTATATTACTCCACATTTCCACTGTAAAACCTTACAAAACTATTATCAGAGGTAGAGTGGGACATTGTTAGTTGATACCAATTGGGATGGTGAACAAACCTATGAAGGAAGTTTTTTGGTTAATGCACAGTCCAGAGAAAGTGTCTAAAATATGTGCGTTGTAGGCCACTTTGAAGCTATATTTCTCCACTTTTCTACTGTAAAACCTTACAAAACTATTATCAGAGGTAGAGTGGGACATTGTTAGTTGATACCAATTGGAATGGTGAACAAACCTATGAAGGAAGTTTTTTGGTTAATGCACAAAGTCCAGAGAAAGTGTCTAAAATATGTGCGTTGTAGGCCACTTTGAAGCTATATTTCTCCACTTTTCTACTGTAAAACCTTACAAAACTATTATCAGAGGTGGAGTGGGACATTGTTAGTTGATACCAATTGGAATGGTGAACAAACCTATGAAGGAAGTTTTTTGTTTATTGCTCAAAGTCTAGAGAAATCGTCTAAAATATGTACTTGTAGGCCACTTTGGAGCTATATTACTCCACATTTCCACTGTAAAACCTTACAAAACTATTATCAGAGGTAGAGTGGGACATTGTTAGTTGATTCCAATTGGAATGGTGAACAAACCTATGAAGGAAGTTTTTTGGTTAATGCACAAAGTCCAGCGAAAGTGTCTAAAATATGTGCGTTGTAGGCCACTTTGAAGCTATATTTCTCCACTTTTCTACTGTAAAACCTTACAAAACTATTATCAGAGGTAGAGTGGGACATTGTTATTTGATACCAATTGGAATGGTGAACAAACCTATGAAGGAAGTTTTTTGGTTAATGCACAAAGTCCAGAGAAAGTGTCTAAAATATGTGCGTTGTAGGCCACTTTGGAGCTATATTACTCCACATTTCCACTGTAAAACCTTACAAAACTATTATCAGAGGTAGAGTGGGACATTGTTAGTTGATACCAATTGGGATGGTGAACAAACCTATGAAGGAAGTTTTTTGGTTAATGCACAAAGTCCAGAGAAAGTGTCTAAAATATGTGCGTTGTAGGCCACTTTGAAGCTATATTTCTCCACTTTTCTACTGTAAAACCTTACAAAACTATTATCAGAGGTGGAGCGGGACATTGTTAGTTGATTCCAATTGGAATGGTGAACAAACCTATGAAGGAAGTTTTTAGGTTAATGCACAAAGTCCAGAGAAAGTGTCCAAAATATGTGCGTTGTAGGCCACTTTGAAGCTATATTTCTCCACTTTTCTACTGTAAAACCTTACAAAACTATTATCAGAGGTAGAGTGGGACATTGTTATTTGATACCAATTGGAATGGTGAACAAACCTATGAAGGAAGTTTTTTGGTTAATGCACAAAGTCCAGAGAAAGTGTCTAAAATATGTGCGTTGTAGGCCACTTTGGAGCTATATTACTCCACATTTCTACTGTAAAACCTTACAAAACTATTATCAGAGGTAGAGTGGGACATTGTTAGTTGATACCAATTGGAATGGTGAACAAACCTATGAAGGAAGTGTTTTGGTTAAAGCTCAAAGTCCAGAGAAATAGCCAAAGTAATATATGCGTTGTAGGCCACTTTGAAGCTATATTTCTCCACTTTTCTACTGTAAAACCTTACAAAACTATTATCAGAGGTAGAGTGGGACATTGTTATTTGATACCAATTGGAATGGTGAACAAACCTATGAAGGAAGTTTTTTGGTTAATGCACAAAGTCCAGAGAAAGTGTCTAAAATATGTGCGTTGTAGGCCACTTTGGAGCTATATTACTCCACATTTCCACTGTAAAACCTTACAAAACTATTATCAGAGGTAGAGTGGGACATTGTTAGTTGATACCAATTGGGATGGTGAACAAACCTATGAAGGAAGTTTTTTGGTTAATGCACAAAGTCCAGAGAAAGTGTCTAAAATATGTGCGTTGTAGGCCACTTTGAAGCTATATTTCTCCACTTTTCTACTGTAAAACCTTACAAAACTATTATCAGAGGTGGAGCGGGACATTGTTAGTTGATTCCAATTGGAATGGTGAACAAACCTATGAAGGAAGTTTTTAGGTTAATGCACAAAGTCCAGAGAAAGTGTCCAAAATATGTGCGTTGTAGGCCACTTTGAAGCTATATTTCTCCACTTTTCTACTGTAAAACCTTACAAAACTATTATCAGAGGTAGAGTGGGACATTGTTATTTGATACCAATTGGAATGGTGAACAAACCTATGAAGGAAGTTTTTTGGTTAATGCACAAAGTCCAGAGAAAGTGTCTAAAATATGTGCGTTGTAGGCCACTTTGGAGCTATATTACTCCACATTTCTACTGTAAAACCTTACAAAACTATTATCAGAGGTAGAGTGGGACATTGTTAGTTGATACCAATTGGAATGGTGAACAAACCTATGAAGGAAGTGTTTTGGTTAAAGCTCAAAGTCCAGAGAAATAGCCAAAGTAATATATGCGTTGTAGGCCACTTTGAAGCTATATTTCTCCACTTTTCTACTGTAAAACCTTACAAAACTATTGTCAGAGGTAGAGTGGGACATTGTTAGTTGATACCAATTGGAATGGTGAACAAACCTATGAAGGAAGTTTTCCATAGAAAGTCTATATTACTATATTATTACTATATTACCTGTAGGCACTTTCTACAATAAAACCTTAAAAAATTGTTATCACATGTACAGTTGGATAATGTGAATTGATTCCAATTGGAATTGTGAACAAACCTATTGTGGAGTCTTTTTTTATTTTATTTTCAGAGAAATTGTCTAAGTAATATATGACAGACAGACAGACAGACAGACAGACAGACAGACAGACAGACAGACAGACAGACAGACAGACAGACAGACAGACAGACAGACAGACAGCCAATGCCTGGTTGGTTGTTTAAGTTGGCCAAAATCTGGCCATATTTTCCTAAATATGGAGATGACTGATGTCTCACATCATAGATGTCTGATGTCATAGACCACATGAGATTGACACAATAAGTCCATATGGGCATTCCCAGATTTGGGCTTAATATTTATGACACCAGGGTACTTCATATATGTGCATAAAAGGGACAAGGACGGAATTCCCTTGCAAGTGTGAATCACGCTGCGGCAAAGGACAGCATTCATTTTCAAGGGTCTTGGCCGTAATGGTTAGATAGATAGATAGATAGATAGATAGATAGATAGATAGATAGATAGATAGATGTCAAATATCATGAATATTCAAATATCATGACTATTCAATCAAAATGAGGTCACTGATTTTCTTTTTTTTCTTTTTCTTTTTTTTAAGTTGCTGTCAATGATTAGCCAATTAATTATTATTATTATTATTATTGTTGGATTATAGTATGAGGTAAAACCAGTGGTACTCACATTCATTACTTGAGTAAAAGTATAAATACTGCAATATAGAAATACTCTGTTACAAGTAAAAAATCAAAATGTACTTGAGTAAAAGTACAAAAGTATTGGAATAAAAGTAAAAGTAGAAAAAGTAAAAATAGGCCTACTAATGTTTGAAAATAGCAGATCTACAAGCTGAGAAAAAAAATTACTCTGGTAAATTAAAAGTACTTGAGTAAATAATTAGTTACTTTCCTCTGGGTAAACCCATAGAGTTATAGGGTAAACCGTAGAGCTGCTTTGTGTTGATAAAACACTCAAAAGATACGTTATGTATCTTTCAGGACCATTGCCTGCTTTCGTCACAGCCCCAGCGAGCTCCTACGGTAATTACACTACATGATGCGCAGCGAACTTTGATCGTCGGCTCACTTCACCTCCCGTTTTGCAAAGTCGGATGGCTTCACTCCAGTAATGATGCGGGTGAGTGGATGAGCGTGAACATGGGTGTGCGCGTTGTGACTTGAGTGACAGGTTCGGTGACAGTTAAAAATAACGGTGGCAGAGTGACAGATCGCCACAAGTGTCAGCCAGCCTACACAGTAGGTATAATGGATCATATTGTCGTTGTCGGGTGAAAACCTTGTATGTTCAAAACCGTTCGTTTTGCATTTATCATTTAATTATTTTTATTTAAACTAGTGAAAACAGCCAATCTGCTGTTTTCACCACTTTTGTGCGACGGCCCTCTATGATGAGGCAGGGCTTTGCTTTGCGAAAGAATGTACACATTTGAAACTTAGAGATACGAGGTTTCTGCCCGATAACGACAATATATTAATATGTCAGTCAACAGTGAATATAATGAACAATAATACAATCTATTGACAGTGAGACAACAAGAGCAGTTTAAGGACAACTCTGCACTAAGTAACACCTAGGCTAATGTTCCTACTTATATAGATCCCAAATGACTGTCCATGGGGTCTATTAGGCAGAAATGCCCCTGTTGTCCAGTTTACCCAGCAGCCCTCATAGCATAGAGTTGAGCCCATAAAAAGCCTATCACTTCTACACCATGTGTTGTTTTCTTTCATGAATGTGTTACTAGTTGTCATTACAAACACATCCATGCCGTGGTTGTCCCACCACAAGCCGCCACAGTCTCATAAATCATGTTTTGTGGTGAGAATTGCCAATCAAAGTGACTGTACTGGCCAATCACAGCGTGTCTTTTCCCGGGACACGGCAAGACACGTTTAGAAGAGTGTGGAGACTTGAGTGGGACGACTATAGTAAAAAAACTAACCCATCTACAGGACCCATACATTTACATTTTATTTGTTAACCACTTCTTAGGCCTAATCCCCCATTTTTTTAAGTGATCAAATGTTCGCCTATCATGGTGTGCCCAAAATATGGATGCCATAGACTTCCATACCTATTTGCTGACACATCATGTAAGAAAGAGATCAACACTGGGTGACCACTGCACTATTAAAGTGTTTGAATAAGAGAAAAATTAAACTTGAAGCCCAACATAAGTCTCTAGCTGAATCATCATTGCTAGCTGCTACTGTATAAGAAATCCTTGCCTAAATATACAGAGATCCATTCTGTAAGACCCTTCTATTGTAGGGATGCACTCCTACAATTACAGCTACTGTAAGACAATGTTTTCATTTCATGAATTCTCTGCGAGATGGTTGATGCTCTGAGAATGTATCACATACAGTAGCAGTTTTGTGGAGAAATGTAGCCTACATTAAAAAAGTATAAAAGCACTGCTAGCAGCCCATGTTGCTCCTACTGTATACAGTATGCCCAAATAGCAACTGGCTGAAGGGTGGTGCTAATGAAACAGAATGGGGTCACCAATATCAGTTGGATACAACCTGGAATCCGCCTGTTAGATTTGGAGACATCTCCACTAGTAAGGGCGATCTCTGAGGAGGGCACGAGAGCATTGATTGATTGATTGAAGACTTTATTAGAAGTTTGCATAGGAAAAGGTACAGTTTCATGACGGTACAGTTCACTGGTACAAGGTCTACTAAAAGGAGATCCATGAAAAGACTAAGCTTATTTCCACTGGAAACCATTAAAGCCATTAAAGCAGGGGTTTTCAAAGCTTCAAAACGTGTCATCCCTATATCTGAATAGATCAGATTTGGATTCTCTGTTGTTAAAAATCTAAAAACGGAATTGGGATGACTTTGATGTCCAATATGTGATCAATTATCTCTCCAAAGCTGTGGTGAATGGGATAAGAATTTGAAAGCCAAGAGAGCAAGGAATGAAGGATATATACTACCAAGATAACAAGTAAGCAAAATACTGTACTTATCTACAATGTATAGTCAAAAAGGTTTATGGCAGCACAGTTTAATAACCATATGACGAAAGTTCATAATGCTCCGACAGATAAAAAACAATACAACGTTTGCTTAGTTTCACCTTTTTAATGTTGAATGCATAATTAAACAGATTTTGAGGATTACAGTAAAACAAAACAAAAAGCAATAGCATAAATCACGAAATATACACAATATATTCAATGCATATAGGTATAAGATTTGTTCATAATTACAGTATATGCTCTTTCATATAATACTGGTAAAATAAATTAAATTATTACAAGAAAATCTAAAACAATTATGGAACCCACATCATGTTTGAGCATAGAGGGTGTTCTTAGGCAGGGAGAAATACAGTACATGCTTATTTTTTAATATATCTACGTACAGACGAAGATATAGACAGAAACAAGGCTTCACACCCAACAGATCAAAAATATGAGAAAATGTGAATAGTTTAAGTTGATGCGATGCGTTACAAACGACTCAAAACTGCAATCCCGTTCCCTTTCCCTCCCACTTGGAACATTGGCCTCTTCATATTTCATCAGACAGGCACATAAATAAAAAATAAATAAAAAATAAACAATAAACAAAGACAAGGGAAGGGGAGAGATAGGCAAAAGGAAAAGTAAATATTTGAATTAATATCTTGGAAAGGGTTGACTTCAAAAAGAAAAAAAGAAAGGAAAAGAGGGGGAGAGGGAGAAACAAGGTAAGCAATTAATATTAATAATGACTTCTTGTCCCCTTTAAATGTGTGATAAATAATGTGCGGGATCTACAGTAGGGAGAAGCATAGATGAAAGTTCTCTCACAGTAAGATAATATGCTCACATTCAGTCATGACACGATGCATTGGCAGCTTGTAGGTCAGCTATTTTGGCACGCGACAGCGTTGTATGATGGGGAACTAATAGTCTTGTTCCATGACTGTAGACTCAGGTTTTCAGAAGCTAGCAAACCCGTTCTGTTCTGGTTCATGTTCACACATGGTTCATTTGATTGGCTTGGCAGCAGGGTTGAACCAGGTTTGAAATGGAAACGGATCTTCACATGCTTTTCCAGTTCAAATCTGCTGCTGAGCCAATCAGATGGAGCTATGGGGAAATGAACCGAAACAGAACAGGAAACAGATAATGCAACCTTATGGAAACCTGTGACTACAGTTATGCACAGAGCCTATGGATACTTCTGACTTGTTATTGGCCATCAAGATGTATATTAGTTGATGATTACTTCATTGTCCTGCAGCGCCTGGTAATCCTCCCCAACAAGCTCGTTCTCCGGGTCCATTGTGTCCACCTGGCTGGCTTCTTCATCTTGATTCCATGCAGCTTTTGTCTCGATCTTAATATCAAAGACAGAAAATGGATATTTAGCTTATTTTGTCTCACAATTTAGAAGATTTTTGAGACTGGTGCTGATCAAATATAAGCTTGGGTGAAATTGTTAGTATTAACAATATACCGGTAATACCCTTGATCAAGTGGTTGTCAAGACATTGCACCAATGTCTTGACGACAATATGAAAGATAATATGCTAACAATGAGTCGTGACACGATGCATTTGGAAGCTTGTAAGTTAGCTATTAAGGCACACGGCAGCTTTGTATGATGGGGGGGAACTATAATAATAGTCTTATCTATAGACTCACGTTTTCAGAAGCTGGCAAACCCGTTCTGTTCTGTTCATTTGATTGGCTTGGCAGCAGGGTTGAACCAGGTTTGAACTGGAAACGGATCTTCACATGCGTTTCCAGTTCAAATCTGCTGCTGAGCCAATCAGATGAAGCTATGGAGAAATGAACCGAAACAGAACAGGAAACACATAATAATATGCAACCTTATGGAAACCTGGGACTACAGTTATGCACAGAGCCTATGCATACTTCTGACTTGTTATTGAACAAGATGTATATTAGTTGATGATTACTTCATTAAGCTCCTGGTAAATCTCTCTAACAAGCTCGTTCTCCGGATCCATTGTGTCCACCTGGCTGGCATCTTCGTCTTGATTCCATGCATCTTCTATCTCAATCTTAATATCAAAGATAAAAAACAGATATTTAGCTTATTTTGTCTCACATTTTAGATAATATGTTCAAAATGACAGCGAGATTTTAACAGCAGGCAACAGCGGGCAATGGCCAACCTTATTTTCTGTAAACCTTATTTTCTGTAAAGTGCGTTATTTGTCAAAGGGAACTGGCAACTACTGGCGATAGCATGTGATGAGGCAACCTTGGCCAAAAACGTGAAAATAGTTTATCTTTTGGACGACGTCGCCCAGAGTCGCCGGCTGTTGCCCGTGGTTAAAACATACTGTAAGTCGTGATACGATTAGCTTGAAGCTTGTAGGTTAGCTATTTTGGCACGCGGCAGAATTGTATTATGGGGGGGAATTATAGTCTTATCTGTAGAATCAGGTTTTCAGAAGTTGGCAAACCCGTTCTGTTCTGGTTCATGTTCACACATGGTTCATTTGATTGGCTTGGCAACAGGGTTGAATGTGTTTCCAGTTCAAATCTGCTGCTGAGCCAATCAGATGAAGCTATGGGGAAATGAACCGGAACAGAACAGGAAACACACAATGCAACCTTATGGAAACCTGGGACTACAGTTATGCACAGAGCCTATGCATACTTCTGACTCTCTATTGAAAGTATATTAGTTGATCATTACTTCATTGTCCTGAAGTCCAACAAGCTCGTTCTCCGGGTCCATTGTGTCCATGTGGTTGGCTTCTTCGTCTTGATTCCAAGCATCTTCTGTCTCAATCTTAATATCAAAGATAGAAAATGGATGTTTAGCTTATTTTGTCTCACAATTTAGAAGATTGTGTTTTTGAGACTGGTGCTGATCAAATATAAGCTTGGGTGAAATGGTTAGTATTAATAACCATAGCCTTGATCAAGTGGATGTCAAGAAACTGCACCAAAATAACACAATATACAATAAACAAAACCTGAGTCTCACCTCTCCTTCTCCCTCTCCTTCAAATTCATCATCATTGTCTCCTTGGCCTGGTCTCTCTCTCCATCTCTCCAGATTCAGCCTTGGGATGCTGTTGCAGTTGACGAGCCTTGATCTCACAGTGAAGACATCCTGAGGGACAGTGCGGATTCCAGTGTTGTCACAGATGATCCTGGCCAGGGTGACGCGTCGCAGTTCATTTCTCTGTGCAGCAGTGAAGACTCCGGGATTCTCATACCACAACCTGGGCATAGAAAAGAAGGTGTGAGATGTATGTATGTATGTATGTATGTATGTATGTATGTATGTATGTATGTATGTATGAATGTATGTATGTATGTATGTATGTATGTATGTGTCATACTGTGTGTGTGTGTGTGTGTGTGTGTGTGTGTGTGTGTGTGTGTGTGTGTGTGTGTGTGTGTGCGCGTGCGTGCGTGCGTGCGTGCGTACGTGCGTGCGTGTGTTATGTGTTTCTACATCACTCACCTGTCTCCTTGACGGATAGCCTGGAACTGTCTTCTAATGAGACAGGCAAACAGAGGACCAACGCGGGCACCACGGCCGAAAGGCTCAGCCACACCTCCGAGCCAGACATCGATGTTAGCAGGTGTGCCATAGAGCTGAATCAGACTGCGAGCCAGCTTACGATTCCCCAGAACTTGACCAAGCTGATACTCATTTCGAGGTTGAGAGAGACCACAAGCCCTGCGCCAGGCATTGTAACCTGGTTGGTAAACAAAGAAAATTGTTATGGATTTTGATAAAACAATGATGAGGAATTTGGACTTAGGATTTAACCAAGCAGTACTGTATAACAAGGCTAACTAGAATCTAATTTATACTTTGTTGTATGTAGTCATGTGGCAAATATAAGTGAAATATTTCGGTGAGAATCCTGCAGCTTTTGGTGAAAATGGATGATCTACAAGTTCATGCCTTGCAAAGAAAGCTTGTAGATCTCTTATCCCCCCCCCCCAGTCAGATTTTTTATATACGTATTTTAAACATTTTGAAAATGTTTGAAATGTTGCATAGGGTTATAATGAAATTTGGACACCAGGTAGAAAGATGGTTATCACGTACCAGGAAGGCCATGGTCACGTCCTCTAGCCATGTTGAGGGCACCCAGGTCCAACGCTACGTCCATGATCAATTTGAAAAGCTGGTCCCTCACAGCAGTCACCATCATGTTATCCTGAGTGTTCAGTTTAGCTGGCGAGCTAATCATGCCACGGAGCACCGGGTCAATGCCACCTGAGAAAACCAATGTAAAACAAAAAAGTCTTGTTACAAAACATATTTCAAAATTGTCTTACATAGTCTATATATATTTTCAAATTTTCAAGTCTTGCCTTCATGTATAGTGCACTGGTCTTCACTGAATGATAGTACTGTACCTTCAAAAACAATTCTCCAGGGAGTGAAGAAGGCCAGGAACAATGGGACATTGCGGACTTTAGCCTCTCTGTAGTTTGCATCCAGACGGGGCAAGACAGGCTGGAGGGTATTGTGTGCAAAGCGGTATGCTGCTGTAGCAAACACGTTAGTAATGCTGGGGTCTACATTAGGGCTGTAGCCAGGGTAACAGCCAAGCTTTCTGATTTCGTTGGGACCAAGAATATGTAGCAGGTAGTCCCGGAACACAAACACCTAGAAGATATTGAAATATTTTGCTGTCAGTCAGTCAGTCATGTCATGTGGAGGAACAGTGAGTGTCTGGATGAATATACTGTATCTATCTATCTGTCTCAACTGTAGTTCTCAGTTTCAGTAGGTCTCTTGTTTCTACATTTGTCTGTAGATGATTATGGAGGGGAGGATGAGTAGGGAGCTGAATGCTATCCTGGAGGACCCCTCTCATCCATCATCATTTATTAATAGACTGAACATTTAATATTCATTCATTCAGAGATCTGGTAGGCAGACATCTAGTGCCAGAATCTAAGCTTATGTATCTTGATTTGGTTACATACTCTTACTATGTACCTGTACCACTCCTGAGTTTCATTCTACACCCGCATTTCCCTATGGCCTAACTAAATATGAGTTCATATGTTGCAACGGTCATGTTACCTGTGTGTAGGCACCATTGATCTTGCGAGCCTCTTGGTAGAGCCTCTCACCATCCCAGTGGGGGTTAATTCTCCTCAGTGCACGGGCCAAACGGTTGTGTTCACGCATAAATAGTGTGTGAATTGATGTCAGGTAAAAGTTTTCATTCACACGGCTATCACCTGAAAAATAGCAAAACAGACAATGATCAAATATCAATCACTTCCTCTCATCAATATATCAAATACTATGATTTGATGTTTGCATTATTTTGCGTGGTCAGGTGGGCTTTAAAACGGTGTATCAATAGCATTCTTCATTCTTCATCAGATTCAAATAATTTAATCTCAGCCTCAGAAACCAACAGAGCTCACACTAACCTGCAATGAAACAGGGCACCTCTCTTGCATTTCGGTCCCTGGTGATGTTTCTGCGTGTGGCACACATGTTTGCATTCATAGTGTCGAAGGGAAGCAGTTCACGGCCACAACTTCTGGTTGGATTGACGCGCAGCAAGCCCAAGTCATTTGTTAAGTCACGGAGGCGAGTTGCTAGCTGCTCCTCAGACCCATATACTTGGCCCAGGTCAAGGAAGGCTGTCAGAGTATTGATCTGCTCTCTCCTGTTTGGTTCACCTCCAAAATTGAAGGCTGAAGTTCCCGTTCCACAAGCAGGTGCCGATCTGAAGGAAGGCAGGCAACCTTCCCGGGGAAAGGGGCGACGAGGGTCGTTTCTGGGGAACTGTTCATTGGAAAGCATAGATTAACCACTTGAGCCCTTTGTACTTTGACAAATAGTGAAAATAGCTGAGCTAAGTATTAGTTTAATGGCATGCCCAAATGCAGAAAGGCTAGAAAAAGGACACCAACCACAATGGGGATGCAGGGCTCTTCATGTTCACAGCTCTCTTCACAGTCAACACCATTGCTGAAGGAACGAATGCTCGGGGAGAAAGGTGTGAAGCTAAGATCATGATCGTTCCACTGGCCAAAAAAGGTTGTCATGAGGGTGTTCTCTCTGTCACTGACCACGTTTCTATCAAGTGTGCTTAGAATCCTGTTGGAAACCTCTCTCACCTAAAGAGGAGCAGAATTGTTATGTTTACAAAGTAATTTATTGAAGATATCCTGATATCTCATGCATCATACACTACATACAGTAGCCTAGAGTGATATACGTACCAGTGGGAGGACAACATTGTTGATCCTGTTCTTGGAGCCTCTTGTTAGGAAGACTCCATCATCGTATTGAGCAGGGAGCACACGGGCGAATGGGGTGTTGGAGGCTCCATAACGGGGGTTCCTCCTAAAAGAATAAACATGTATGTCATGCATTTAGTGATTTAAATTCACAAACTTATCTTTTCAAATGCATGAAAGATACATTTCTACAATTAAATTGTTGTCTTGAAAATATATGGTGCTCAATCATCAAATCTGTAAATGTTTCTTCATATAATAAAAGCAGAATTATTCATCTTGATGGCTAAATATAGCCTAATTAGGCTCAGCGGTGTAATGTATCAAATGCATGACTTACAAGTTGTTGCAGAGGCTTGTGGCTGTGCGAAACGTGTTCACGTTTTGGATGGTGCGACATTGCGGGTTACGCACTCGAGCAGAACATCCTGTTATTTCAGAGAGCATCGTCAGCTGCTCAGGAGAGAGAAGATCTGAAAAGAATAAACATTTTTTGTGAGCCTACTTTAAGTTGTCATATAATGGAGTTGTGCACCAAAAATGCCTCACAATACTACATAATGCTATACATTGTGAGCTTACAGATCTGCTACAGTATTTTGCACTTTTTGGGTATAAATTGTGTGGAATGTGTAACTTGTGTTGAAATCTCAGCTGACCTGTTGCATTCAGTGAGCGTTTGTGCACATGGTGGACCTTGTCGTGCAGCAGTCTGATGGTTTGGGCCATGTAGTCTGCAGATCGCACTGCTTGGCGGGCATCTCCACGTGGTTGCTTCATGAGCCGAA
The DNA here is from genome assembly GCF_963921795.1 of Nannobrachium achirus. Classification (NCBI taxonomy): domain Eukaryota; kingdom Metazoa; phylum Chordata; class Actinopteri; order Myctophiformes; family Myctophidae; genus Nannobrachium; species Nannobrachium achirus. Next base: position 61,402,926 of record NC_137818.1, read on the forward strand.
GAATGTCAGAGGGGCTAACGTTCTCCCTACGCACCCTGCGCAGGCTCCTTGAAAGAAAATTGGTAGTAATGATTAATGAATGAATCATGTCCTACAGAGATCTAAATATCCTCCTGTCCTCCATTTTTGTTTTCATTTGTTGTTCAAGTGTAGTAGGCTAGATTAGCTCAGAGCCTCTACCCAAATAAATAATATCTCCCCCAGCCAGGGATGATTCCCTATAGGCTAATTAGTGGATCATTGGCTTTAGTGTCTCTTCCTGCATGGGCTCAAAGTCTTGGCGTTACACAAGCCATTAAAACAAGATTTCTTACTGATTCTTACTGTTTCTGTGAAGCAGCAGAATAATTGGGTTGTAAGCATTATTCAGTTGTTTAGTGAACTGTAGGCTACAGTACTGTATGTAGTAGGTTGATTCATTAACTCACTCTTCTCTGGAGTACTTGTAGGCTTCATCCACAATTGTCTTTGCCTCCTCAAAAGCATCTTGAAAGTATAGGCTGCCCAAATGTTGCCCTGTAAACCACCAGAAAGATAATTAGTCACGTCTTTAGTTCCATACCATGGACATTTCCAGGGTTTGTAACATCCATGCAAATAATGACCAAACTATGTTGAGCAGCTATACAATGAATATAATATAACTTCATGAAATCATGCAGGAGTTTTTCATTTAGTAAAATAGTATACCTGATGGAGAGCAGTGGCTGAGCATGAAGCACATGCCCAGTGTAAAAAAGATGAAGAGACTCATCTCTGAAATGATGAGGGAAAAAATATCAGTCTATTTCATAGAGAGTAAATTATAGCCTACAATAGGTCATTTTAAAATCTTTGCAAAGAATTTCAGAAAGAAACATATAATAATGAACCCCTTACCTGTGCTGATGGTCCTCTGAGTAATCCAAAATAGGAGGTTGCTTTAGCGTCTATAGATCACTGGCCCTACACCACTAACCCATACCACTACCACTACCACTACTTATAGTCAGAAAAGGGCCTCACCCCCCCCCCCCCCATGTTGTAGCCCAATTGTAGTTCCTTCTCTCTCCCCCCCCCCCCCAGCTCATAATTAAGTAGTTGTTTGACTTCATCATTCACTGATAAAGGCCAGTTCACACCAATGCAACTCCTTCACACTTGCAACTGCTTGCAACCTTATCTCCAATGTCTGTTGCAAGGAGTTGCACTGGTGTGAACTGGCCTTATTCACATGAATTACATTTATTTCAAATTAAAATAGCTCTCTCTGTTAATAATAATAATGATAATGATATCAACTAGAAAGATGCAATTGGAAATTGGAAAATTGCAAGTGTGGTTGATGTGTATCGGACCAGTTACCCATATATGGATATTCATTATGTGAGAGTCCTATGACATCTATCACATCTGACATCATATATACAATCCCTTTTATGCCCATATATGGAGATCCCGGTCTGTAGAACTCCAAAGTTCCCATATAATATCCTCTATCCATATATGGGTATAAAAGGGATTATGTTAGTGTGGTTCCCCTGACATCACAGTGATGTCAGAGTGTCAGAGCAGCAAACCCATAGACGCGTACACGTCCAGACAGACAGACAGACGGAGACATGATGTGCCGTTTCCTTCGGTCACAATAACCTATATTGTTCAGTAGTAGTCTTATCTATAAATTCATCCAGCCTTTGTTGTCTGCTGATCACAAGAGACGATTTTATAGCTGGACACATGTGTTCTCTGTTATTTTCCTTTTGTCTACTTACTCTATGTTTACTTAAATACACTTTTGTCAGTCATCTGACTGCAATTCATTTACAAAATAACATTTCAATATTCATTGATTTGGTGAACAAGCACATAGTCCTTGGGCCAAGACCCACATTTCACATATCGTTACCACCTGGGATGGCAAATTATAGTTGTGTTTTTTTTTTATTATTATTCCTATACATCCCTAGATTAAGTTTTGATATGATAGACCTTGCTGACTTGTAGTTTTCATCAATTTTATGATCCTGACTGCCTTTAAAAATAAATGATATAAGAAGAAACTGGGGGTGGATATTTCTTCAACCAAGAGAAGGTGCATAACTGCATAGTGTGCAAGAAGCAGTGGTGGAAAGCTGCTAAAACCTAATACACAATTTTGAGGTATTTTGCACTTTTTCTAGAATATTTCCAATTTTCAGTACTTTAACTTCTACTCCACTACATCTCAGAGACAAATTGTATACTTTTACTCCACTATTATTTTAAAACTTTAGTTGTTTATTTTGATTATTACAAATCATATATTACCTACTTCAGATTTTTATGCATTTGAAAACTGGGACATGCTCCATGATGAGTACTTCCTTTGGTACTTTAAGTACATTTTGATACCAATCTGTTTGAAGTTATAATGTTGATTTCCACAACCAGGGTGGTTTACCAGGCTACCTGAACTCCTCACCACGGTGAAAATCATCACTAACTTATTCATATTTGTCTGTGTTTACCAGGTAGTCTTCACTGAACAAAGCCTTCCTGTCTAATAGTAGTGGTTTCTCTGTCGTTTCACTGTTCTTACAGTTTTTCATTTACCTGTATAGCACCTTGCTCAACCAAGTCGTTTTTATTTGCAGCAAGGATTCATATTTTAGATTGTATTTAGAGAAAAGAAAAGATGAGTGTTAAAATGTTTTCATTTAGGTATCGTTTTAGCGATTTTAATGATTTTGATTTCAGTGGGTGGGGGCATGCATGCATACACACACACATACAGACAGACACAATAAGCCCATTCCCAAGATGCACTGTAATCTTTCATGGGCAGATATGACTTATGGGGGCTAGCAGTCTTACTCTAAATAGTAATAAAGAAATCGTGCCGGATTATCTAAAAATACATTTAGATTTAGACATCTCTAAAACAACAGAAGGCAGTAAATTAAAACATTTTAATACCCATATTTTCTTTTCTCTAATTAAAATCTAAAATGTGAAACCTTGTTGTAAAAAAAAACTAAGTTGTCCTTTAAATGTCCTTTATGAATACCGTTCTGCTCTTCTATTCTTCCTGATGAGACTATGTTCCCCTGGATGCTGCGTGTTGCACCATTGCACTGTTGCGTGTGCAACAGGTTGCTGCAGACGTTTTATCAGTCTTACCTGTGACTGTCTGATAGGAGGGTTACGTGACTGATCAAACTTGTGAAGAAAGCAGGCTCTGCTATGAGGTCATTGATATGAGGTGTGGAGGGGTGGTGGAGGTGAGAACAATGATGAAATTAGTGGCTATCATGACTAATTTCTCCCACCCTCTCCAGAAAGAAAGACATGCAGATGAATAACGGCGCGGCCCAAAATACCATTTACGGACAGTGCAAGCTGACTTGCCCGCAATTCAGGTAGAGGGTAAGAGTATAGCAGGTAAGGCAGTGACAAGAATATAGGGCCTGTGGTCTGACCATACTCAGTGACCTTACTCCTAATATCACTCATCATCTCACAAAGACAGGTTCTAATTTGGGTATCCTTAAAATCCTTAGGTGGATTTTACTGTATTTTTTCTACATCCTACTAATACAACCAAAATGTCTGTCTGTCCGATGACTGTCTGATATACACGCATGCTGACATCACTGATATTAAACAGTGCCCAAATTTGGAAATAACTGACATCACTGATGCCGCCGCCTTTACTGCACGTGCGTGGTCTCTATGGTAACACCCACATCCTAAAACAGTGCCCAAATTTGGAGATGACTGACATCATTACTTCAAGGTTCAAGGTTCAAGGGTTTTTATTGTCACATACAGCATCGAAATGAGCAGTGAAATTAGGGCCGCAGCCACTCCAAGACTTTGCACATAAAAACATAAAACCAACAACATAAAAACAACAATAACAGTGACAGTAGAAGCATAGCAGTCCATAAGTTAAAGTTAAAAGTGCGATCCAGTAAAATTCATACCCTAATACTAGTTAAAAGTTTTAAGATCATAATAAATAGCAGCAATTAATTGTACACTGTACATACACCATCTAATTGGCATTTCCAAGTGCCCTGATGGCCTGAGGAAAGAAACTATTCTTCATCCTCTCTGTTTTTGCGGCTAAGTGTCTCAATCTCCTCCCAGACGGCAGCCACTTGATCAAGTGGTGGCCTGGGTGAGAGCTGTCCTTCATTATTTTTGTTGCCTTCGCTCTGCAGCGTCTGGGGTAGATGTCCTCCAGGCGGGGCAGGGTGGTGCGGGAGGTCCGCTCCGCGGCCTTTATGACCCGCGTCAGTCTCTTTCTGTCTGTGATGCTGCAGTTGCCATACCAGGCCGTTATACTGCCCGTCAGCACTGACTCCACTGTGGCAGAGTAGAAGGCTTTCAGTAGGGCTGGGGATTTAATGTGCTTCCTCAGCCTCCTCAGATGGTACAGTTTTCCTGCCGTCTTCTTCACCAGAGCAGAGACATGAGCGCTCCAAGTCAGGTCCGAGCTGATGTGTACTCCCAGGTACTTGTAGCTGTCTACTATTTCCACTGGGGTCCCACTGATAGAGATCGGTAGGTGGGGTGTCCTATTACTCCGTCGGAAGTCCATGACCATCTCCTTTGTCTTGGTCACGTTCAACAGGAGATTGTTGTCTTTGCACCAGGATGTCAGGTTCTCTACCTCCTCACGGTAGGCTGTCTCATCATTTTTGGAGATCAACCCCACCACCACTGTGTCATCCGCGAATTTCCCAATGATGGTGGAAGGGTGTGACGCCACACAGTCGTGGGTGTAGAGGGTGTAGAACAATGGACTTAATCCGCATCCCTGTGGAGCTCCGATGTTCAGGGTCCGAGGGTCTGTGAAGTTATTGTTTCCCCACCTCACCCTCTGGGGCCTATCTGTGAGGAAGTTGAGATACCAGGGGAGGAGAGATGGTGTGATCTCCAGATCCCTGATCTTCCCAATGAGCCTCTGAGGCACAATCGTGTTAAAGGCGGAGCTATAGTCCACACACAACCACCTTACATAATTCCCCTTGCCATCATTTAGATGTGAATTTGTGGCATGGAGCAGGTGGGAGATTGCATCCTCAGGGCTTCTGTTCTTCTTATAGGCGAACTGGGTGGGATCGAAAGAGTCAGGCAGCTGTTTTAGGATCATGTTCTTCACCAACTTCTCGAAACATTTCATGAGAATTGGTGTTAATGCTACCGGACGGTAGTCATTTATGGTGCCTGGCTTGTTGTTTTTAGCTATAGGAACAATGATGGATTCTTTCCATATACGGGGGACAACACCCTGCTCTAGCGAGGCCTTCCAGATGGTGTGGACTACTGGGGCAAGTTGGTCAGCGCAGGCTTTGACCACCCGGCCTGGAATATTATCTGGCCCGGCAGCCTTCCTGCTGTTCACACCTTTCAGTATTAGCCGCACATCATGTATAGTGAAGGTAGGTGTCATGCTTTCCTTGGCTAGAGCTAATGCTGGGGCAATAGCCTCCTGCAGAGAGGTGATGTCGGCTGGACTAACACTGTCCTCAAACCGTGCAAAAAACTCATTTAGTTCCTCACCTAGAGCAAGATCATTCACAGCCACATTTGCTTTTGTTTTGTAATCTGTGATGATATTTATGTTTTTCCACATATTTCTTGTGTCTCTCTGGTGACACTCCTACATTCAATCCCTCACATATACTGTTCACACCCCATAACCCAAACTGCACATAATTCAGAGCACATATATGTTCGAACGGGCAAGGACTAGTGAGGCATTATTAGACAATTTGTTAAATGTTCATATATCAGATTGGGGGGGGGGGGGGGGACTGAAGAAATTAGATATTACAATGTGCCTTTAATGCAAAGAGATGGTCCACACTCACAAATGGATAAGCTACAGTATTGTGTTTGCTTCATAGAATACACAAATGTGAATCCTGTCCCTCACTTCTCTTACTTCTAACTACAACATATAGTTTGAAGTGTTTGCTCCCATGTGTTTGTGTTATAGTGTTCTCACGTCCTATTTTTAGAGTAAATTTACCCCCCCTGATCCCGGATGGCATCCGGAACGAATTGGGGTAAATTTATTGTTATCACATTTTTGTCTTAGGAATGCGACAAAAAACTAAAAATATTATTGAACTCTAGTCTCCATGGCGTGACTAATCAATAGAAAAAAAGTCATTTTGTGGGTGAACTACTCCTTTAAGAACATTTCTTAAAGTGCATTAACATGGGTTTAACTGATTATAAACAAACAAACAGTAACATGCTGCCTGTCTCTTCAAGTTCAAAGAATTAGACTTCCAAAAGGGAAATTTAACAGATCAGAGAACGAGAGAAACTATATTTTAAAGCCAGGCAAATTGTGCTTTGGTATAGTCCTTTACAAACAGTGATGTCTTCTGAGACAAGGGGAACTGGACTACAAAATACACGCCGAAATGTAAAAAAAAAAGTAGGTCTTGCTCAAGTCAAAAGGATGGCATTAAGAGCAACCATGAGTGATCCGAGCACTCAGAAAGTCATGAGGAGAGGTAATAAAAACAAGGTGCTTTATTTATGCAATAAAAGCCAACATGTTTGACCTTCAAACGGTCTTCATCAGGGCAGGTTAGTGTCAGATGTTGACACTTGTACCTGCCCTGATGAAGACCGCATGAAGGTCGAAACCGGTTGGCTTTTATTACAACAAAGCACCTTGTTTTTCAACTATTGTAGTATTGAGAAATGTGAGATTACTTAAACATGCAGAAGACAAACAATTACCATAATTGCCACTTGAAGCACCGTACTTCGAATTTTTCTACAGTTGTGTATTTTGTAAAAATAAAAATGACAAAGTTCAGTCAATGTGTTCTGCTCTGAGTGCTTTATTTTTGTTTTCTTAAGTCATAGATGGACTTCAAATAGAAGTATGGCTGTAGTGGTTATTAATGTATTTTTGGTTTTAAAATATACTGCAGTAAATTAAAATGAACAGAGAATAAACACGTTCTACCACTGAAAAAAAAAAACAGTGATATGAATATAATTTATTTATATGTACACCGTTTACTCCAAATGACAACAAAAGCTACAGTGTTTATAGTTGTGTACTGTACTGTGTCTGCTGCAACAATGTATTATGACAAGTCTGTATCTTACTTGTCCAAAATGTTGTGTAGGCCTAAGTATGTGTACATTATTAAACCAACTGCTGACCAGCTGTCAGCATTGAGTGATTTGTGTTTATAGCGTAGTGTATAATACCTATTCAAGTTAGTGTTGAGCAATTGTCATTTGTGTAATTAAACATTTATTGGCCATTAAAAGTCCAACATGACCTAGTGGGGTTAACTAATGCATTTTACGGTGGTCTTAGGGTAATTAATGCCTAACAAATTCCCACCTGCTGTTGTCTAGAATCGGGTACTTTTTTCGAATGGATGATTGGAGGTACAAGCACAGCTATCATTCCTATGACCATGCTATTACTTATCTTACAATGAAAGAGACGTGCTAAAGAACATGGTCTGAATATTTGCAACAACCAACTTCAAAATGTACTCAAGTAAAGACAAGTTACTCTAGATTATCTATCGGGAGGTAGCTGTGATAATAAATATTTGCTAATTGATCTCCCAGCTAAGGTAATGGTACTGTGGGATTCCACATATCAATAATGTAGACATTCTGATGAAGGATGCATGGAGAACCTACTTTACTTTACTTTATTTGTTTATTTAGACGGGACAATGCATATTAATGAACACTACATGAAAGCAATGTAAATAAGCCGGAATTAGCAAGAATGCTAAATTTCATCCGTAGTCCCCACATGAAGACAAAACAATACATACCAACAAACAGTAACCCTACATTAGGAGAGGGCGCCTAAGAACATACATACAAATACTATTTTTCCTCAACCAAGAGAAAACAACAAAAACAACACATATTACTAACAGTACCCTACATTAGAAAAGAAAAGTTTAAAAATATACGTACATGACATGGGCTGTACTCTTAAAACTATACATGGTCACAGGTTTGATTGTCAACTAACCATTTTTTTAGATTGAACTTGAAGGATGGAAATGACAAACAGTCTCTTATTGTTAGAGGTAGGTCATTCCAGATTGAACATCCCTGTACTGAAAGGGTGTTTTTTCCAAAAGCGGTTACCCGGTACGGTACTTCGCAATCCCCTCTAGTGATTGCTCTAGTATTGAGTCCTCTATCGGGCTTCCTTTTTATGAATTCCTTTAGGGGAGGTGGGCATAGACCATTTAGGGTCTTATATATGATACTGACCTGTTTAAATACCTTAAAATTAGCGAAACTCAAAAAACGGTACCTCTGAAGAATATTACAATGGTGATATGAGCGGGGTTTCCTATCGAATACCTTAAGCGCACTCTTATATAGCTGTTCAATGGGTTTGAGAATCGTTATACCTGTGCAAGACCAGTTTGTGAAACAGTACTCAATGTGTGATTGGATCATGCATTGGAGATAAGATTTAGCAGCACTAACTGCCAAACAAGGTCTGATTTGTTTAAAGTTCTGAAGGTTGAACTTGATTGTGTTTGTAACCTTTTTTACATGTTTTTTAAAGGTTAGGGTTGAGTCTAACATGACCCCGAGGTACTTGAACTCTGGCACAAGTTCAAGTTCCTCTCCACCCAGAAACACATTTGATGACTCCATCACAACTGGTCTTTTGGAAAAAGCCATGCAGACCGTCTTTTTTGCATTCAGGAGCAGGCATGAGTCTGTAAGCCAGTCCTGAACGCTGGTCAGAACAGAAGTTAAAACCGTTGACACCTCTGCATAGCTCTTTCCATGAGTCAGTATAACCGCATCATCTGCGTACATCTGGATATGTACATCTTTACATACATCAGGTAGGTCGTTTATGAACAGAGAAAACAGAATTGGTCCTACTATTGATCCCTGGGGGACACCAACCGAGCAAGTGTGATAAGGAGACTTGATGCCATTTATGCTTACACACTGTTCTCTATTTGATAGGTATGATGTAAACCATTTGATGGCCTCTGGGGACAAGTTGAAATGTGTTAGTTTGGACAAGAGGACCTGATGGCTGACAGAGTCAAATGCTTTCTTGAAATCTAAAAATACTGCCATTGCGCAGGGGGCCTTGTTCAAAGCACACTTTAGCTTTTCAATGAATACGCAGTTTGCTGACTCAGTGGAGTGGAAGGCTCGAAACCCAAACTGCATAGGATGCAGAGGGGTGTAGCCTTTGTCTAGATGTTTAACAATAGACTTTACAATCCACTTTTCAGCCACTTTTGATATAACAGGTAAGATGCTTATGGGTCTATAGTTTGATATGTCCGTTTTTGAGCCAGATTTGAATATAGGTGTTATAACAGCAGCTTTCCACTGAGTTGGGACAGTGCATTTTCTTATGGACAGATTTACCAGATGTGTGATTGGTGCCACCAGAGATACAATATTTGTTTTAAGAAAGTTTGTGTCAAGCCCGTGTGCATCTTTAGCTTTGGATGCTTTCAGTGATCTGACAATGTTTGTCACCTCGTTTTCTGTGACTTCCTCCAAATTAAAAATGGGGAGATCATTTTGAACAGGGCGTGAAACAAACTTAGAGGGTCTGAACAACTGTGTGATTTCATACACAGAGTTTAGAAAAAACAGCATTAGATTGCTAGCAAGCGTGTGGGGATCTTTCACCAGGACATTATCTATTTTAAGTTCTAAGTTGTTATTATCCTGCTTATAGTATTTCCCTGTCAGTTTATTTATGTATTCCCACACTTTTTTTCCATTTCCTCTGGCACTCTCTATGATGGAGATATAAAATCCAGCTTTAGCCCTCCTTAAGAAATTTGTGACTTTGTTTCTAGCATGTGTGAATAGCTGTCTGTCCGTTGTCAGGCCAGATTTTAATGCCTTTTTAAGCAGTAAATCTCTGGTTTTCATTTGATCTCTACATTTTTTATCGACCCAAGGTAGAGTGATTTTTCTCACTTTCCTCTGGTTACCACCTCTGGTGAAAGATTCCATTACCCTGCCAATTTTGGAGTGCAGGATATTACATCCGGTCTCAACATCATCACATGAGTGTAGATCATCCCACTCTAGCCCTTGTAGGGCGACCTCAAGGCTATGTTGCAGATGTTTTGGGATTGTTTTGACTATAGGCTGGGACTGAGCTTTGCTAAACGCCTGTTTTGAGAGTTTTCTGGAAAAGAATATTATGTTGTGATCAGAGAGACCTGTCACGAAGTTAAATGTTTTAGCGATTCTTTCCACTTTATTTGAAAACAGTAAATCTATCTTGGTTGCTGAGTGACTGGTTATTCTTGTAGGTTGCTCTATTAATTGGGTCAGATTATAGTGGTCTGTTACCAGTTTAAGATTTTTCCTTATTTTTTTATCGTCCCAGTTAACATTTGTATCACCAATTAGTATTACTTCTTGATTAAAATCACACGCCGTGAGGATGGTCTTTAGCTGGTCGTATACTTCTACTTTAGCTGATGGCTGACGGTATAAGCAAATTAGAGTGAACTTCATCTCTGTGGATAGTGTAATTTCTACACCTACACATTCGGCCTGGATCTCAGTGGGCCATACAATTTGCTTACATTGTAAGGTGTTCTTGATATAAAGCAAGGCCCCCCCACCCTTTCCAGTTACTCTGTCCCTTCTGAACACCTTGTAACCAGGCATGCTCACTAAGGCATCTGGGGATGACCGCTTTAACCATGTTTCCGTCAGTCCTAAACAGTCAATGTTAGAGTTTACAAGCAGATTTTCTAGTTCACTGTGCTTATTTACCATACTTTGGATGTTTAGATGGCCACAGAACAAACCTTTGGGTTTACATAAGGGGTCCCACACAATTTTAGCTTGGTTTAGTGTTTTAAAAAATTTACATTTTCTGTGTTTTTTAAAGACTGGGTTTCTGTATTTTACCTTAGCCATCGGTGGCTTTGGGGGTTGCGGGTGAGGGGGGGACCGTGTTGTGTCATTGTCCAGAGCTGGATTATTCTTGCTGGTGGCCACCGGCCTAGCTCCGGTGCAGAGACTTCTAGACACGGTGGCCACCCCAGCTAATGATGATGATGATGTCCCAGATGACGGCCCAGCTCCTTTAATGAGACTTCTAGGCACGACGGCCACAGCCTCGGGAGCCTGCGATGTCCTTGGGCCTCTGTCCCGCTTCCTGGGGCCTCTATGCACGGCGGTCACAGCCCCCGGTGTTGGTGGTATAGCGGGGCCGATGTCCAGCGGCCCAGCTCCTTCTAAGAGACTTCTGGGCTCGGTGTAGTCAGCCTCAGGAGCCTGCGATGTCCTCGGGCCGGTGTCCCGCTGCCCGGGGCCTCTAGGCACGGTGGCCACAGCCCCAGGTGTTGGTGGTATAGCGGGGCCGATGTCCAGCGGCCCAGCTCCTTCCAAGAGACTTCTGGGCTCGGTGTAGTCAGCCTCGGGATCCTGCGATGTCCTCGGGCCGGTGTCCCGCTGCCCGGGGCCTCTAGGCACGGTGGCCACAGCTCCAGGCGTTGGTGGTATAGCGGGGCCGATGTCCAGCGGTCTAGCTCCTTTTATGAGACTTCTAGGCTCGGTGGCCACAGCCTCGGGAGCTGGTGGTAACGTTGGACCGCTTGTCGCCGTTGTTGTCATCAGGTCGAGACCGAGCAGCCATCGGAACACTGGTGGAGGTAGATGGAGCCAAGCTAACAGCTCGGTGGCCGCTTGTTGTGATTGCAGGGGCGTCTGGAGCCGAGCTGGCGGCGTTTGCCGGTGGCTGTTGTTGTTGTTAGCCACATTGTTAGCCTCGTTAGCCTCGCTAGCCACAGTGAGGAGGGGCCCCGGTGTAGGGCCTGGGCATGGATGGACGTCGCCCGACAGCAGGAGGCATATAGTGATGATTTTACCACAGTAATCTCCGCCGTTTCCTTTTGCGATGATCGGTCGCCACGCACTCTGCAGGAGGTGGACGAGCGTCGCTGTGGAGCCATAGCCAAGCTGTTTGTTTGTGGCTGTTGTTATGTCCCCTTCCAGAACCTAGATGACTGAAGACAGCAAACTTAGGTTTCATCTGAGATTCAGATTCAGATTCAGATTCCTTTATTTACCATTGTGTAACACACATAGGAATTTGCTTTGGCAACATACAAGTGTGCATTCAATATTTTTTTCACAAGTAACATTAAACCAACAAACACAAAACAACACCGTGCAGAAAATAAATAATAAATAATATATATAAAGTGCAGTAGTGTTCAGTAGTGCGACATATTGCTGATGTCCCTAAGGGGCAGGGGCAGAAGGAAAACCAGCGTCATCAAGCAGCCTGGCGGCTGAGTGGAAAAAACTGTTTTTGTGGCGCTCTGTCTTGGCCCCTAGATGCCGCATCCTTCTCCCAGAGGGGAGCAGGGTGAGCAGGCCGTGGCCAGGGTGGGAGGGGTCGGCCATGATCTTTCTTGCCCTCCTCAGCGCCCTGGAGTCGTGCAGGGACTTGAGGGAGGGCAGGGGACGGCCAATCACCTTCTCCGCAGAGCGTATCACCCGCTGCAGCTTGATGAGATCTTTTGCAGCTGCAGCGGGGAACCAGGTGATGATGGAATGAGTGAGGATGGACTCTATGATGGCCGTGTAGAACTGCGTCATCATGGCCCTCGACAGTCTGTATTTCCGCAGCTGCCGAAGAAAGTACATCCTCTGCTGGGCCTTTCTCAGGAGGGTATCAATGTTAAGTTCCCACTTCAGATCCCTGGAGATGATCATCCCCAGGAACTTAAAGGACTCCACATAGTTCACCTGAGTGCCACCCAGCATGATGGGAAGGGGCGGGGCTGGGTCCTTCCGGAAGTCCACCACCATCTCCACTGTTTTCAGGGCATTTAGCTCCAGGTTGTTGTTGTTGCACCAATGTTGCAGCCGCTCGATCTCCCCCCTGTAGGCTGACTCGTCCCCCTTGGAGATGAGGCCCACCAAGGTGGTGTCGTCCGCAAACTTGAGGAGCTTGACCGACGGGTGGAGAGAAACACAACTGTTGGTGTACAGGGAAAACAGTAGTGGGGACAGGACACAGCCCTACGGGGAACCGGTGCTGGTGGTCCTAGAGCTGGAAATGTTCTTCCCCAGCTTGACCCGCTGGGACCTGTTGGATAGAAAATCCGTAATCCACCTGCGAGTGGAGGCAGGAACTTGCAGCAGAGACAGCTGGTGCTCCAGGATAGATGGTAGGATGGTGTTGAAGGCCGAACTGAAGTCGACGAACAGGATCCTGGCATAGCTGCCGGTAGTGTCCAGATGTTTTAGAGTGTGGTACAGAGCCATGTTCACGGCGTCCTCCGTGGATCTATTCGCTCTGTACGCGAACTGCAGCGGGTCCAGCACAGGATCAGTGATGCGCTTCAGATGGGCCAGGACAAGGCGCTCCAGGACCTTCATGACCACAGAGGTCAGGGCGACGGGTCTATAGTCATTTAGGCCTGTGACCTTGGCCTTCTTGGGGACGGGAATGATGGTCGATGCCTTGAAGCATGCTGGGACCTGACCCAGTTCCAGCGAGGTGTTGAAGATGTTGGTGAACACCGGGGCGAGCTGGTCAGCGCAGTGCTTCAGGACGGAGGGGGAGACAGAATCCGGGCCGGACGCCTTCCGGGGGTTCTGGCTCCTGAGCAGCAGTTTAACCTCTCTCTCTGTGACAGTGAGAGGGGGTGGGGTGGGGGGGGGGAGGGTGGTTGTGGCCGGGGGGGGGGGTGGAGGGGGAGGGCAGGGGGGAAACTCTCCTTCTCAAATCTACAGTAGAACTCATTGAGCTCGTTGGCTAGGGGGAGGTTGTCAGACGCCTGCGGGGACCTAGGCTTGTAGTTGGTGATGGTCTTGAGGCCTTTCCAGACGGAGGAGGAGTTCCCCTCAGAGAGCTGCTGCCGCAGTTTCTCAGAAAAGCGATGTTTCGCCTCCCTCACCGCTTTGGCAAACCTGTACTTGGCTTGCCTGAACAACGCCACGTCGCCGCTACGCCTGGCCACCTCCTTCTCCGACCTCAGCCTCCTGAGATGGGCTGAAAACCAGGGCTTGTCATTGTTGTAGATCTTCCTGTAGCGGAGGGGGACACACACCTCCTCGCCGAGGCTGATGAATGATGTCACAGTCTCTGTGTAGTCATCCAGGTTGTTTCCAGCCTCAGGCCCCGCCCACTCAACAAAGTCCTGGTCACAGCCCGCATTCTCCAGCCAGGCACAGAGTCGCTCACTTGCCTCACTGGACCACACTCTGAAACTCCGCACTACAGGTTTTGATATTTTTAATCTCTGCCTGTAGCGAGGGATCAGATGGATGAGATGGTGATCACCCTTGCCCAGAGCAGCACGTTGGACAGAGTGGTATGCCTGCCGGATGGTACAGTAGCAGTGATCTAGAATGTTCCCACCCCTAGTAGCACATGTCACTTGCTGTCTGTATTTAGGGAGAGCCCGACTCAGATGAGGCTGGTTAAAGTCCCCAAGCACTACAGCAAAACTGTCCGGGTATTTACGTTCCGCCCCCGACAGCTGTTCTGCTAGTGTGTCCACTGCTGCGGTGACGTCAGCATCCGGAGGAATGTAAACACACACGAGGATGAACGCATTAAACTCACGGGGAGAATAGAATGGGCGACAGAGGATGAAAAGCGTTTCAATTGCAGGAGAACAGTGTTGTTGCAACACTGTCACATCAGAACACCAGCGGTTGTTCACAAAGAACATTAATCCTCCTCCACTTGACTTCCCAGCCGCCGCAAAGTCTCTGTCATAGCGAAACGCAGAGAAGCCATCTAACTGTACAGCCCCGTCTGGGACTGTCGGCGTCAGTTTTGTCTCCACAAACGCGAAAACAGCCGTGGATTTGAAGTCATTCTCCCGTGAAACAAGCAACCGGAGTTCATCCATTTTATTGGGTAAAGAGTTCACGTTGCAGAGGAATATACCTGGCAGCGGTGGACGCGAACTTCTCCGCCGTAGATGAACCAGACAACCTCCTCGCTTCCCCCGTTGTCTTCGGGTCCAGCGTACAGCGCTGGCAAAGAACGCTGTCCCCCTCAGCAGAATATCCAGTACATCCGTGGAACGGGTGAGTAGTGTTGGTAAAATGTCCAGTGGGGTAGAACACCCAATGTGCAGCAATGCAGCAGAATGGACCCAATGTCCATTCTGCTAATGACAGAATGAAGTCACTAGGGGGCATACTGTCCTCAGGGCCTTGTTGGAGATAATGTCTTAATGCTTCTAAGCCTTCACTGTGATCAATATTTGTGTAGAGAGCTTCCACATCCATTGTGACTAGATAGGCACTGCCAATATTTTGTAGCTCATCCAATTTCTTTAGGACACTAGTTGTGTCTTGTAGAAAAGCAGGTAAGTTGGTAACAAAAGGCTTAATAAAGTAATCTATGAATTTAGCTCTGACAGGTCATCTATTGAAGATATGTGTATTTAATACAGTACATTTAATTGTTTTGTTAGGCTGATACAAAATGACCTTGCAATAACCTACCAGAGCTATTTATTAGCTCAGTGGCTATTTTCTCCCAGTTCCTGTTGATGTCAGGCAGGTTATCCGGGAGTTCCAGGTATGCTGTCTCTCCCTGAAGGATTATCAGCTCAGCGACCTTGAACAAAGAATTGCCTAATTAAGGGCACTTTGTTGATTTATGGTATTAAGATGTGTTGTTCTTGAGCATAACGAGAATGTTATTTAGTTTATGTAGACATCTGCTGAATGCCTGTTATGTTTGTCCACTTACATAAACAGTATAATAATGACTCGAGAATCAAGGATAGTGTCTGCCTTGTTTACTTATTCAGAGCAGTCTTCACACAGCATGTCACACCGGCATGGTCTCACTATGATGACGTAAACACATCTCTTAAAGGAGCAATGCAAAGACAATAACAGGTAGTAGCAACATTTGAAATAATGTATTCTTGAACCAAATACATAACAATTCCTCCCTTCTAAATTTCAAGTCAATCTTAACCAAAAACGATGTGCTAGGAAATACCTTTAGTAGAACATCAACAAAAATGAAGGCAGCACAATAAACAGTTATACAGAATCTTTTCTTTTTTTTTTCTTTTTAAACAACCAGTCTAAAGTAGTATGTGAGTGTGTGTGTGCGTGTGTGTGTGTGTGTGTGTGTGTGTGTGCGTGCGTGCGTGCGTGCGTGTGTGTGTGTGCGTGTGTGTGTGTGTGTGTATACTGTATGTCACAGAGTCTTAGTGTCCATCTCAGTGCTACTATAAGTCTAACCTTAGAGGGGGTCTACGATCTCTTTCAGGGTAGCGCCGTACTGGGGATTCGGGGTCATCCACACTCTGAGGAGCGATGTCCAGCGGCTCGGGAATTTGAGTGTTGTTAACAGTACCACAAGCAGGTGGCATAAAGCTGTCATCAGTGTTCTGAGGGTTCTCTGACCCCGCTGGTTCTGTGGCGACTTCTCCGGTGGATGCATCTAGAAGTTGGTCCACGTGTCTGCGCCAGATCAAGTTGGGCTCCACACCAACTGTCCTATTTAAAAAAAAAAAAAAAAAAAAAAAAAAATAGGACAGTTGGTGTGGAGCCCAACTTGATCTGGCGCAGACACGTGGACCAACTTCTAGATGCATCCACCGGAGAAGAGTATGACAAGGGCCCTGTCTGGGACAGTATCTCCCCAGGCATCCATTTCTGCGTGGGGCTGCGATAGTCTCTGGCCAGGACTCTCTGTCCAATGTCAAAGGTTCTCATCTTCCTTTGCAGCTGACTGGGAGAACACTGTCTTTCTTGGACGTGTTTGCGAATGTCTGGTTTTATCAGATCTAAGCGTGACCTCAAGGGTCTTCCCACGAACAGCATTGCAGGTGTCTGTCCGGTGGTGGCATGTACAGCGTTCCTGTATGCCAGGAGAAAGTTGGCCACTTTTTGCTGCAACGGCACTTCCTCTTTCCTGCTTGCTTTCATTGACTGTTTGAAACTTTGAACAAAGCGTTCTGCCAACCCATTAGTGGCTGGGTGGTGAGGGGCTGAAGTGATATGTTTAATGCCATTGCCCTTGAGGAAACCCTGGAACTCCTCCCCCATGAACAGACTGGCATTGTCACTCACCAGTTGTAGGGGCAAGCCTGTACGGGCAAAAAGCATTCGCAGGAGGGTCACAGTCTTAGCAGCATTAGCTTTCTTGACTGTAAAGATTTCAGGCCACTTTGAATGGGCGTCGACGACAATAAGAAACATATGATCCAAAAACGGCCCAGCATAATCAATATGTATACGTTGCCAGGGGGCGGAAGGCCATTCCCATGTGTGTACAGGTGCTGGCTGGGGTTGCCGCTGGGTCTGTTGACAACCTGTGCATGACTTGGCAAGATCTTCAATTTGGCCATCGATGCCAGGCCACCATACATAACTTCTAGCAAGGCTTTTCATTTTAACCACACCAAGGTGTCCTTCATGCAATGATGCAAGCACTCTTGAACGTAGCTTTGGCGGTACAACAACACGGGACCCCCACATAATGCAACCCTGGCACACCGAGAGTTGATGTTGTCGTGTAGCATACTCCGGAAGCTGGGCATCCCTGTGTGCTGGCCAGCCATTCACTGTCAAATCATAGACCTTAGCTAGGACAGGGTCATTCCTTGTCTCTCTTTGTACCTGTGCACTGGTGACAGGTAGGGGTTCGATCTGTGACATGTGCAGCACCACAGCAGGATCTGTAGCTTTTTCAGTCTTTGCCTGTGGAAGACGAGACAGTCCATCAGCATTTCCATGTAACTTGGTACTTTTATATTCAATCGTGTATGTGTGCGCTCCCAAGAATAAGGCCCATCGCTGTATGCGTGCCGCTGCCATGGCGGGAACACCTTTTTGGGGGCTAAAAATAGACACTAGGGGCTGGTGATCAGTAATCAATGTGAAACGTTGTCCATAGAGGTACTGATTAAACTTTTTTACACCCCATACCAAACTTAAAGCTTCTCTGTCAATTTGTGCATAATTGCATTCAGCAGATGTTAAGGACCGAGAGGCAAAAGCAATAGGCCTCTCTGAGCCATCAGGCATCATGTGTGATAATACAGCCCCTATGCCATATGGTGAAGCATCGCAAGCCAGGCGCAGAGGAAGGCAGGGGTTATAGTGTGTCAACACGTCATCAGAGGTTATGAGCTGCTTAGCTGCTGCGAACGCCTGTGAACACTCCTTAGACCACCTCCATTTGGTGTCTTTTTGCAGCAGTGCATTTAGTGGGTGTAACACAGTTGACAGATTGGGCAAAAATCGATGATAATAATTAATTAGCCCAAGAAATGAGCGACATTGACTTACATTCTCAGGCTGTGGAGCGTTCAGGATGGCGTCAATCTTGTCCTGAGTCTTGTGCAGGCCATGTCTGTCGATTTTGTGTCCACAGTACTCGATGGAGTCTTTGAAGAACTCACATTTCTTTTTATTAGCTCTCAAGCCATATTCCTCCAGTCTTGTCAGAACAGCTTCTAGGTTTGCCAAATGAGTGGCAGTATCAGGGCCAGTGACAATAATATCATCTAAATAGCACTGGGTGCCTGGAATTCCTTGTAACACCTGGTCCATAGCCCGCTGCCAGATCGCTGGGGCACTGGTGATGCCAAACACAAGTCTACTATACTGGTACAGGCCCTTGTGCGTATTTATGGTCAGATATTTCCGTGAAGACTCTTCCATTTCCATTTGTAGATAGGCCTGTGCAAGGTCAATTTTGGAGAAACGCTCACCGTGTGACAAGGATGCGAAAATGTCGTCTATACGTGGGAGTGGGTACTGGTCTGCGTGTATTACAGGATTCAATGTCACTTTAAAGTCCCCGCAAATCCTTACTTTGTCAGTTGTCTTTTTGCCCACAGGTACTATAGGCGTTGCCCACTCAGACCAGTCCACCTTGGATAATACTTCTTGGTCCATTAGGTGTTGGAGCTCTGCTTCCACTTTAGGGCGTAAAGCATATGGGACAGGGCGAGCCTTGTGAAATTTTGGTGTTGCGTTGTCCTCCAGCTCAATCCGAGCCTTGATGTGTTTTAGAGTACCGATGCCCTCTCTGAACACTTGTGCATGTTTATCCATTATCTGCGCCAGTTGAACGTCTGCACACAGATTTTTCTCCTTAGTCGCCACTCGCATGGCTTTTATCTCATGCCAGTTCAGACGAATGTGCCTCAGCCATTGCCGTCCGAATAATGGCACGCCTCCATACTTGAGGACATACAAGTCAAGGTTGCGCCTTTGGCCCTCATATGTCACTTTAACCTTCAGTTTTCCCAGTGGGGTGATCCGCTCACCTGTGTATGTTTTCAGTCTCACATTAGTGTGTCTCAGTTTCACTGTAGGGAAATGCTCCTTGTAGTCTTGTAAGGACATGATGGACAGTGCAGATCCCGTATCCAGTTCCATTTTGAATGGCACTCCATTGACTTTAGGTGTCAGCCATATGACTTCATTGTCATCATCTTCTGTGGAGTATAAATCAAGACAGGCCAAATTCTCTTCATTTGAGTCATCTGACTCTGCCTCTGCTACTTCATGTACTTTTCGGGTGCTTTTCCCTGTTCTTTTCCCTTGTTTATCACTGTAGTTTGATCTACACATCTTCTGTATGTGTCCTCTTTTATTGCACTGTCTGCAGTCTTTATCCTTGAACCAACAATCTGCAGGGTCATGTGATCTTTTCCCACATCTGAAACAAGGCTGTGTCTTCTCATTGCGTTGGTTTGTGTGGAACTTGTGCACAAAACTTGTTTCATTTTGTTTTCCTTGTAATTCACTGGCATCTCTTATTGCCGTTTCCATTGATATGGCTATTTCCAAAGCACGGGCCAGTGTTAGTTTGTCTTCAGTTAGAAGACGTTTTTGGATGCCTTCGTTGCGCATCCCGCACACAAGTCTGTCTCTCAGAGCGTCTGTCAGGAACTCCCCAAACTGGCAATGCTCTGTTAACCTACGGAGTTCTGCTATGTACTCTGATATGGACTCAGACTGTGATTGATCCCTTTTGTGAAATCGAAAACGTTCTGCTATTAGCAGTGGCGTGGGATTCAAATGCTTCTTTAGAACTTCTACAATCTCCATAAATTTCTTTTCTGCTGGTTTGGCGGGCGCCAGGAGACTGCGCAGCAAGTTGTACGTTTTAGCTCCCATAACACTCAGCAGCACAGCAACTGCTCTGTCCTCCTTTATGCCGTTGGCCACACAATAATGTTCAACTCTTTCCACATAGGACGTCCAATCTTCAGTTGCACAATCAAAACTTTCCATGTGTCCCACAAGTCCAGCCATTTTCGCTAGTTTTTATTTTACCTTGATGGTGTGTTGTGATTGTCGTCGCAGCGCCGTTCCTCGCGCCGTATTATTTATTTATTTTCCATTCAGTCCGTTTCTTGCACGTGAAAAGTCCTTATAAAACCTCGTCGCCAATTCTGTTATGTTTGTCCACTTACATAAACAGTATAATAATGACTCGAGAATCAAGGATAGTGTCTGCCTTGTTTACTTATTCAGAGCAGTCTTCACACAGCATGTCACACCGGCATGGTCTCACTATGATGACGTAAACACATCTCTTAAAGGAGCAATGCAAAGACAATAACAGGTAGTAGCAACATTTGAAATAATGTATTCTTGAACCAAATACATAACAATGCCTAAATTGAAAATTGTAATAATCTTACTCTGCAGACAAACACCCCACACGAAAAGCTGTCCTGCTGGCGAGGATGCTCAGGTGTCACACACTCCCACCTCGACACGTTGAGATTGTTGTGCCTCTTATGACGGCTCTAAAGCATGAGGAAAGTATGTGTTGATCTCCTTTTCACATAGATTTGTTTTCCATCTATACTTACTACTAGACAATACCTATATAAGCAAACCATTCCTAGCACTTAAAATCATTGCATTAAATATACATAAGTGTTGGAAAATGACCTCATAGGCCTTTGGATACATCACCTTTAAGAACAAATAGCATTAGTGTCATGACCTCATAGGCCTTTGGATACATCACCTTTAAGAACAAATAGCATTAATGTCATGTAAATTATAAGTGGTGGTACATATAATGCTGTGTATTTGGACAAAATACATACAATTAGCATCCAATATAATGCTGTGTATTTGGACAAAATACATACAATTAGCATCCAATGACTATTTAAGCCAACAGCACCAATGATGGCATCGTAGTCTGTCACCCGCACCTGCATAATTATAATCATTTCATTTGTTAAGATGGACTAAGCAGTAGCATCATATAATCATTAAGCATAACTATGGTGATCCTTACACTTTTCAGAATTTTTACATTTTTGCTGGTGTATATGTCAGCCATGGCAAAAGAGTCCACCATTAGAACCTTGTTGCTGGCCCTCTTAGTTATGCTGGATGTAAGCATTAATAACCTGCAGACATGAATTTAGTCATTTGTACAGAGTAGAATCTAACAACAGAATATTTAATGTCACATAGTGGAATGTAACTACCAATGGTCCAGATGGGTTCCATCATTTTACCTGCTATTTGCATGGCTGGGGGCTCAGGGGGGTGGATGGTCTGAGGGAGGTGGTGTGGTGAGTGGACTGGTGAGGGAGCAGGAGATGGGGATTTGCCAGGAATGAAAGATGGAGGTGAACAGGCAGAAGGGGAACATGAAGCCAGAGGAGAAGGGCAACCAAGCTTCTTTAACTTGGCTGGAATCCTTTCCTCTGGCTCGATGTAACGTGTTATCTGGTCAAAGTTGGCAACTCTGGTGCCCAGTTTGTGGACCAGTTTAACACTCTTCCCTTCAATTTCTGCTATTTCCATAGGACCCAGCATGTCACTCTCCATCTTCCCTCCCTTGCGCTGCGCTTCTCGGATGTTTTTGAGAAGGACAAAATCCCCAACCCTGAAAAGGTCATCCACACCATGCAAAAGTTTCCGCTTACGGATCTTATCCTGGGACTTTTGCATGTTGTGGAAGACCTTTTTGTACACCTCCCCCTGCTCCTTCAGTCCATCACTCACCACCTCCTTCTCAATCAATCCCTCCACCTTCTCATCGGTTAAATGCAAGTGTTCATTATAATTTATTAAGTTAGACAATTTATGACCACCACCACTAACCACCTGCAAGAATTAAAACCTCTAACCTCATAGGTGTCGGGCACCAGAGTTGGTGTTCGCGCCTCCCTCCCATACATCAGCCTAAAGGGGCTGAATTGTGTAGTTAAAGGGATATTTCACTTTCAAAAAAACTTTTGGTAGTTTTATCATCTAATCAGGCTTTTATGAACACCCTGAACAGTTTTTAATTAGCTTGATTGAATATTTAGATATTTCATGTAAATGTTACCAGGCCCTCCAGGCCCAGGGCCTCTCCCCACACACACCCATTGTAACTTCAAACTTCATTTTAACCATGATAGATTCATTAAAAACACCCATTATTTTTTCTGGTGACTCATACTACCCTCCAAATATGTGAGCAGGCCGTGTTTTTTCGATAACTTTTTTCATTTATTTTTAATAATTATTTTTTTGTATTTCATTTTTTTCCATTTTCCCAAATAATTATTAAAAATAAATGAAAAAAGTTATTGAAAAAACATGGCCTGCTCACGTATTAGGAAGGTAAAATGAGTCACTAGAAAAATAATGGGTGTTTTTAATGAATCTATCATGGTTAAAATGGAGTTTGAAGTTACAATGGGTTTGTATGTGGAGAGAGGCCCTACCACTGCTCCCTGTTGAAAGTGGAATATCCCTTTAAGTGTTTTTTGGTTGATCATGCAGGCATGGAGCTTCTCATCCCATTTTTGGGGGTTTTCAGTGACAAGCTTGCCGAGAGTCCTGAAAACATCATGTCATGTAAGGCACTTTTTACATCGCTAATTAACATCTGTGTAATGATATAGCATATTTTAACCAAATGTATTTATTTCACAAATGCTGTTGGTCTGTAAGGAAGCCGAACAAAAATATGTTTTACTCTTATGTACCTGTACAAAAGACGTAACAATAAAGTACAACCTTGAACTTGAAACTTGAACCTGTGGGTGATAGGGTGCAGTATAGCTCCTCTTGATCCCCAGCCTCTCGCAAAGAAGACGGTTGACCTTCTGAAAACAAAGAGAGCAGCATCAGTCGGGGGCCTTAGGGTTTTTTTGTGCTAATCAGTCTAAAAGCGCCAGATTTTGCACAGATGTAGCCCAGGGCTTGCTCTAATGATTTAGCTAGGGCGCCTGAGTCGGCGACCTTCGGGGTCGCCACATTGGCCAAATCAAGTTGGGCTCCCATTGACTTGCCATACACTATACTACAGGAGGGGAAAAAAGAATCTGCTTTAAGTAGCAAGGGTTAGGGTTGTCATGATTCTGAATCCATTGCAAGCATTTGTTTTGCACAAAAAACATTCCTTGGGCTCAGAGGTGTCGCACCAAATCTTGGGCCTTTGGTACAAGGAATCACTCGGTGCCGCGCTGTGAGCTTGTATATCTGCTATTTTTCAATAGCTAAAGTATATAAAATAATTAGGGCCCTTCCATCTTGGGCCCTAGTAACTCAGTCCCACTTTTGCCCAAGGAAAGTTAGACCCCTCACATGCTACTTAAAGCAGATTTATTTTTCTTTTTTTAGTATAGAAAGTCGGTGGGAGCCCAACTTGATTTTGGCCGGAAATTACCATTTTTATCTTCATCCACCATCACCACCTGCCTGGAGGAGATAAAGGCATGGATGACACAAAACTTTTTACCACTCAACAGCTCCAAAACCGAAGCCATACTCATCGGCACCCCACACCAAGTTCAAACATCCTCCATAACCAGCATCACCTTCTCCGGCCAGAACCTTCCCCTCTCATCTGTTGTCACCAACCTTGGTATTAAAATGGACCCCCAACTCAATTACGATACAATACCTCTGCAAAACATCCTTCTTCCATCTCAGAAACATCGCCAAACTCCGCCCCACCCTCACTCAGCCCGATGCCGAAAAACGAATCCATGCCTTTATCTCCTCCAGGTTGGATTACTGTAATGCACTTCTCATCAGGACCCCTAGCAAGAGCCTTCAAAAGCTCCAATACATTCAGAACAGCGCTGCTAGGGTCCTGATGAGAGTGCGCAAATATGATCACATCACTCCCATCCTCCACTCCCTGCACTGGCTTCCCATATCCTCCCGGACTGAATACAAAACCAACCTGCTAACCCACCAATGCATCTACGGCCCCTACCTCAAGGAACTGCTCGAGCCACAGCCCTCAACCCGCAGCCTCCGCTCTGGAAACAGTAACCGTTTAAAGGAATGGAAAACCAAGCTCCGCACGCGAGTTTCTAAATTCTAGGAGAGCTAAGGCAAGGAGCGCTCGTTTTCCCCTGCGTCGGCAGGTTAGCTACTCGATCAGTGTCTGGACGGGGTTAGAGTTAGGGTTAGGGTTAAGGTTAGGGTTGGGGTTAGATTAGGGAGTGAAGACTTCAATATATTGTCCTAGGCCAAGTCAAGGCCTAAGATGCAGTATAGAGAAAAGTGCTTTCGCCATCTTGTTTTTAAAAAGAAAGAATGTTGCAATTTTAAATTGGGCTGGTTCCCCTAGTTCATAAAATCCTACAGGTCATCTTGTAGTTCATGTCATGTGGGTTTTATGTGTGAGACTGTGCATGGCTTAGGGTTGGGGTTAGAGTTAGAGTTAGGGTTAGGGTTAGGGTTAGGGTTAGGGTTAGGGTTAGAGTTGGGGTTAGGGTTAGGGTTAGGAATGGTTGTATATGTTCAGGTTTTGGTGCACCTCTATCGCGGTCCAAGTGACTACAATGGAGCGCTCCCTATCTCCGGTTCAGCCAATCACAAGCTTAAAAAATTAGTCTGGGGCGTGGTTTTGCCTTAGCTCTCCCAGAATTTAGAAACGTGCGCTCCGCACTATGGGAGACAGGGCTTTCTACGCAGCCGCCCCCCTGCTGTGGAACTCACTCCCAGACCATCTAAGAGCTCCACAGTCTGTTGACATTTTTAAAAGAGGACTAAAGACTTTCCTTTTTAACAAAGCTTTTGGTTAGCTAAGCTTTTATGTCTTTAAAACCCTGCCCTTTTAACTTGTTTTAACTTGCTTTGATTGCTTTTTGCCAATGTTTTATCTTATGCTGTTTTTCTTTTTTCTGTACTTTAGCACTTTGAGGTTTGTTGTCAAATGTAAAGTGCGTTACAAATAAAATGTATTATTATTATTATTATTATTACCATTTTTATCTCCCTATAAGGCTCCTGACTAGCAGGTCATACCGGAGAGATTTTTTAAAAATATGTAAATATATAAATAAAGTTTATATATATTTTTACTGTACCTCATTTTTTAATTCCAGGCCGTTGTCATTTGAACATGAAAAAAAAGAAGAAGAAAAAAAGAAAGGTAGTGATAGCTATTGTATCAGTTAACCCTAACCCTATAACTTAGTGTCTGACTATTTTTCTTGGCAGACCTACTTTACCACTGTCCAGAGTGTTAACTGTACTTCTGTCCATGATATCATGTTACATAAACTTGACCACCACCACCACCACCACCACCTCCACCTAATAACATTGTCTTGTCTCCTCATTTTCTCATTGATTATTGATTGATCTGAATTCCACCACACCTGCCACGTAGGCCAGGCGTTCTTCCCTGACAGCCGCCTTGCCGCAATCGTAGCGGTTCCCCGTCAGATGGATGATGAGATCTTGTCCTGCTACATCTTGGCCGGTATAGATGCCATCATGTTTCCATCGTAGCCTGTCGAACTCCACGACGTCTCCCAGTACCTATAATAAAATTTAAAAAAGGAAACATGTTCTCATAGTACATGATGATACCCGAAAGACCATCCATTTCAATCAGCGCATGCCCATTCTCTAATGTCAGGTAGGGTTGCAGGTAGGGTTGCATACAGGCACTGAGTGTTTGACAAACAGCCTCTGCGTTGAATTCAGACCATATTCAGACACGCAATGAATTTGTTCATGTTTTCTGATTGGTTAGGTGAGCATGATCTCATGAAAAGAACATGATAAATGTCTATGCAACCACGTCACTAACGTTTCATAGTCTTACTGTACTGTTTGCATTATTAGTTGACTAACTTGGAGCTGCACTTTAAGTACAATTCATAGGTATTTGTACCTTACTGGAGTATTTCCAATTTCCAATACTTTTACAGTTATAGTAACTATACAATTATTTGAAAACTTAAGTTATAGTTACTTTGTAGATTTTGATATTATTACAAAACATACATTAACCACTTCATCTCTCTATACCGGGGGGCTCTCTCCATTCCGACATGTCGCCACTCCGACAGTGACTTCTTATTGTCGGAGTGGCAACATGTCCATAGAGGTTAAGGTTAGGGTAAGAGATAGGGTTAGTGTCTGTCGGAAAGGAGACATGTCGGAATGGAGAGATGCACCTGGTATAGAGGAGTGCATACGGAGAATCAATTAGGTCATAATAGTTCTTTGATCTTGCGCGAAGCTGGTGGTCCACTGGACTGGTCCATAACCAACACGAGACTAAAACTCTTTTAAACTTAAATAACATAATGATATTCATGGCATTAATTGTATAGTGCTCCACAATAATGCTCCAGTCCTAATAACAACAACTACAATTCCATTCATTATTTCCTCTTCAATTTCAGGTGCTGTACATCATTGGTTCTCAAAGTGGGGTCCGGGGACCCCCAGGGGTCGTTGAGGGAGCTCCAGGGGGTCCCTACTCCCCAGCTAAATGATAGTTAGGAACCAAATGGACCCTTTTGGGTATGTAACTCAGAGTGTACAAATGTAACCAAATGGACCCGGTTCAACATTGATTTTACAATATAAAGTGGGGTCTCAAAGATAGAAATGCCATTAAATGGGGGTCTGTAGCCTAATGTACAGTATGTCAAACTAGGGGTACTTGAAATTAAAATGGTTGGGAATCACTGCTAGAGCCATACAAATCTTGGGGGTCCCTGGAATATCTTCAAATGGCAGTCAATAAGTGTCAATTCGGGGGTCCTTGACATGAAACAGTTTGAGAACCACGGCTGTAAGCCTACATGATTGAAGATGCTGAACTTGATGGGTGAAACAAACATTATCTTTCTTTCTTAGAGATACATATAGGCTAGAATAGATATACCTTATACTGTACATAGAGTAGTCAGGGTTCCACCAGGGACCTGGAGAATACAGTTGGACATCATGACAGCGGGTGTCTGTCTGAGATTGGTCCAGGTGGTCTCTTCTCCTCCTGCTCAGATGGGGGACCTCTCTGTTGGTTTCTCCTTGACAATGGTATGTCATATGACTTATATTCAGCATTATGTTTGAGGTAAATATACTGATTTGCAACTAAAAGGAGTTCACCCCCAAAAATATTTTCCCCCCTATTGATTACTCACACCATGTAGACTTGAGTTCAATAAAATATTTTGTTTTTTGTCACATTCCTAAGACAATAATTTGATTACAATAAATGTACCGCTTTGATTCCGGATGGAGACCCATTAGATGAACTACTCCTTTAAGCTAATGTCCTCTGTAAAACTATGTAAGTAGGTTAATTTGCTGCTTTGAAAATTCAAGTTAAGACAACCTCACTATTCACTTTGTTTTAACTTTTTATAACGTTGACCCAACTGCAATGTTCTAGTTATCAATGTTGTTAATCAGGAGTGATTTCAGTGTGAACTGACAATAAAGTACTATATCATATCATATATCATATCATATCATATCATATCATATATCATATCATATCATAGTCTCGATGCACAGTAGCCATATTGGAAAGAAATTGGGCCTCTTCCTTACTTCCTTAACAGATCTTATTTAGGGCTTTTTTCTATTCCGGTCAATTGGAATACATCTTGAGTCCGATGTCAGATAGTCCGATGTCCCAATAGTTTTACAGAGGTTAGGGTTAAGTTTAGGTTTAGGCATAGTTTTACAGAGGTTAGGGTTAAGGTTAGGTTTAGGCATAGTTTTACAGAGGTTAGGTTAGGGTTGGGTATCGTCAGACGAATGGGACGTCTGAACAACCCTACGCACCCCTGATATTGTGCATGTTGGCTCGCTAGAAACACTCTGCTACACCAGTGGGTCTCAAAGTGGGGTCCATGGACACTCAAACCTTTCTATACCACAAGCACAACCTCATTATATTAGGATTTTTTGTTGATGTTGATGGTCTTAATCTCAGGACTGTGCAGAAGGCCATGGAGCCTCTTTCAGCAACACCTCTAAGAACATTATCATTTAAAGACACTTTGTGGAGCAGCTATTACTATTATTAATGGCCTGTTTTATAAAATGTTCATTAAATGCATCTGACATTGGATCGTCATTGTTACCGCTGGCCTGGGATCTGAAGAGCTTTGTGATTGGCTGTCACAACTTTTGAGAGCCGATGGATATGTTAGTGGAAGAATATAATAGAAGCATAGCATGATAGGATGTGTGGAGATACCACAGATGAAGTCCTGCATCCTGGCCTCCCTAAGTTCAAGGAGCCGAACACAGACCGTTGTGAAGAGACCTCCTTGTCCCTCAGTCCCTCTCAAAGTGGGCCAGAGAAGTCTCCCTGCAAGATACACAGACAACCATTGGCTTTTTATATTTGCCATTATACTCCACCTTACATATCAGCAGTTGTGCACAATGCACAGAACAGCAGAACATGTAAGCCGTAGGGCTGTCACCCCACACCAGGTACCTGAAATCCTCAGCGATGGCAG
Source organism: Nannobrachium achirus (assembly GCF_963921795.1). Taxonomy (NCBI): domain Eukaryota; kingdom Metazoa; phylum Chordata; class Actinopteri; order Myctophiformes; family Myctophidae; genus Nannobrachium; species Nannobrachium achirus. Next base: position 61,431,659 of record NC_137818.1, read on the forward strand.
CCAGAAGCTTCCTGCAGGAATGTCTCCTGGATCTGTGCCATCTGGTTCTGGTCCTGGAGGTTGATGGACTCCACCAGCTGGACCTGCAGGAAATAGACAATCTCATTGTCTGGTGAGAAGGAGTTAAGGCTTGTATACTAGTAAGACGCCTCAGGGCGAAATGCAACCTCGCCCGAGGTCGCGCCAATTCTTGGCCATCTATATATCGATGACATCAGGGATCTTAATATGGTATAATAAAAGGGATTCTGAGGAATACCCATATAGGCTATGGACTTTTACATAGGTGATGTCACTTGTGATATCACCTGTGATGTCACAGTGATGTGTCAAGGGAACGAACACATATAGACTGTAAAAAATTGTACACAGTACACTACACACACAGCTTCGCGGAGACAAACTGTGACATTTCCCATGGTAAACTGCGAGCAAAAGGTCGCGATTATAACTCTGTGGCGGTGCTTTTCAACCAGTGGTCCTTGAGGGGGTTCCAGGTGGTCCTCAGCTAAATGATGGAGTTGGTAACCAAATGGACCCTTAGATATATTTTATTCATGTTACACTCTCAAGAGCATTACTTAATTCAGTCTACACAATTACAAAGAATGTAGAAGAAATGTTATTTTTGATTGACCTGTACCTTATTGTTATCTCTCCCATGGTACCACATCCATACAGCATGGAATTGTGGACACATTTGTATCCAACGATAACAAAAGTATTCTTGGGTCTGTGAAGCTAAATCTCATCTGTGGCTCAAATGCTGAATAAAAAATGGACCTTGATATGAAAAAGGTTAAAAACGACTGATCTATTGGGAAGGCAGGAGCCAGGAGGGTGGATGTAGACATGCTGCTGCTAGTGTACAAAAGAGAGAGGTCGGCAGTTTTAATCAGATCAGCCTGTCACTTCCACTGAATGAATGTGAATGATGGCTGCAGAGATTCTGTGATGGATCCACTTGGCCATTTGAAAGGGGATGTACTTTTATGTCACTGTCTGTTTAGGCTATAGAGGTGAGGTGACCAACCATAAATTCAACTTCCTCACACAATAAATGTCAATAAATAAACATGTTTAAAAACCATTGCAGTCCTTTGAGTTGTTACCTAAAAGTGTTGTCGGAAACATTAAAAGAAAACATAATGCAACACTAGGCTACTAATTTCTAAACGCACTTCCCAGCCGGCGTGATGATGGTGATTGCTATTGGAAGGAGGCAAGCAAGAACGACCTCCAAACTCAATTAACATAAAGTTTCTTCAGAAAGCGATAGATTGCTTACATTCATGGTCCGTTTCCAGTAGGATACCCTGGCCTGTCCCATCCCCAGGCTGGCTGCTGGGCTGGCTGCTCTGGGGACATACGGTACTCTTTTTCCAAAGTACACAGTACACATAGGCCCACAACTACCGGTATTTATTTAAACGACTAACTACAAGACCTTAAACAAAGCCTTCTCCTAACCCTAATACAGAAACACAATACAATTAATTTCTGACTAATAATAATAATGTACTCTAGTATCATTCCGAATTCCGATATCATTAATTTATCCAAAGACAGCATAAAGGGGAAAGTTTCCTTATGTAGCCTAAGTTACAAAGTACACAAGCTTTTGGCGCCCTCTACTGTTGAAAGGTCGTCTCTAGTCTGGAAGAAGCAAATTTTGCTCAGAATCAATTTGGTGTCTCCTGGGGGACCCAAACATACATTATGAATTAATCATTAACGTTTTTGGAAAATAATAGATCTACAAGGACATTTTGTGAGCTTGAAAAATTACATTAATTTCTATTTTTTTTTTATATATTTTAATTTATTTTTAAAAGTTGTTAATTCAATCATAATAACAATAATGTTATTTATTCGTGACCCCGACGACGTTTGGGAAACACTGTTGGACCAGCGATCAGTGGTGTACTTAGGTAAAAGTATCAATACTGCTGAAATACTCTTTTACAAGTTAAAGTCCAGAATTCTAAATGTACTTAACTAATCTAAAAAGTGTGACAAATAGCTCAGAATAAGTTGATTAGAGTATTGTAACTGAATCTGAATAGGCCTGCCCACAGCTTAATTCTTAACTACTTGGAAAATATCTAAAAACAGAAGTAGCAGCAATAAAACCTCACAAGGTGACAGTCTATGAGTTTACCAGATCTGCTATTTTCTTTTTACATTTTTTAAGTCCAAAAGGCATTCAAAAGTATGGAAGAGCTGGGTTACAGGGCTGACATTTGATGAGAAACAGTGGATACAAGTGCCTTTCATACATAATAGTGGCCACAGGATGTCTGGTGTTTACAGACAATAAACCTTTTTCAAGTGAAAAATCACATGATGCAAAGCATCACAGATATCTTACCTAAACTTTAAGGTCAGGTGGATTAGGTGCTATGACTCTTACTTTGGCTCTGCTGATATACAATTTTATCTAGTTTTTGTATGTGTTATGAGGCCACCTGGTGGATCTGGGGCGCAACTGCCTTGGATAAAATACTCTTGAGCTGCTCATGCATAGCACAGAACCACCAAGCTCCCCAGAACCATACCTCTATGAGAAATACATGCAGAAAAATACGTGTCTGCTTACTTCTGTGTATGTAGGCGTGTCATCGTAGCTGAGAGAACGATGATGCAGGGACCCCCACTACATATTGTATAGCTGAGAGATGAAGCACGGACCCCCACTACATATTGTATAGCTGAGAGATGAAGCAGGGACCCACACTATATATTGCATAGCTGAGAGAGAGAGAGAGAGAGATGAAGCAGGGAGCCCCCACTACATATTGTATAGCTAAGAGAGAGATGAAGCAGGGACCACCACTACATACAAACTGAACAGAACCCTGACCACAGGACTCTGGCGATCAATCGATACCTTTGGAACCACTATATTAATGGAAAGTATTTTGCATGCTATATGTTCAAAAATCTGAACTGACCCTTTAAGGCGTCAGCTAATAGGGAACCGTATAAATAAACAGGCTCCAATTCTCTGATGAAGCTTTGCTGTTTGTTCAATACAGTATGAAGACTAGCGGTAATGGTAGCATGTCCCCCAGAGCCTGTAGATCAGACCCGACCAGCTCCATCACTGTCACTCTTGAAAACCCAGTTGTATAGGTTGGTTTTGATGTAGACTCCTGCCTTGGCCTTGAGGTTTAAAAAAAGATAATGAAATTGGCACAACTTATGTTTCATATCTTCAGAATAATGGGATTGAGCCAGTTGTATAGGTTGTATAGGTTATCAGTTGTATAGGTTGGTTTTGATGTAGACTCCTGCCTTGGCCTTGAGGTTTAAAAAAAGATAATGAAATTGGCACAACTTATGTTTTATATCTTCAGAATAATGGGATTGAGCCTTTGTACTCTAGTATCATTCCGAATTCCGATACGTTATCATTCATTTATCCAAAGACAGCATAAAGGGGAAAGTTTCCTTATGTAACCTAAGTTACAAAGTACACAAGCTTTTGGCGCCCTCAGAATAATGGGATCTTATCTTCAGAATAATGGGATTGAGCCTTTGTACAGGGAAGACTATGTGCAATAATGTTAGCAGGATGTAAATGCATGGCTGGTTGCATCCTGGAAGCAGGAATGGGAGGAACCCCCAAAATAATCATATTTTAACTGGGAGTTGAGGCATTACATTTTGTATAGCACGATTCAATTGTGAAAATAGCCGATCTACGAGCATGTAGATCGTCTATTTTCACAATTTCTGCCTCTAATATTTGACCAATATTCAATTTGTTATTTTAGAAAAAGTCCTCAAATTGTCACTTTCAGATACTCATATACACTTAAACGTTATGCTGGTTTGTTTATTGTCAAGTTAGAAAACAATGTTGCACATTAACATGTTTACTGCCAGACTTATTTCTGGCTATGCTACTTTCCTGCCAAGCTTTTTAGCTATTTTGACCAATCTTTCAAAACCCACATAATATTCTGTAATAGCTTAATGAAAGAAGTGAATGTCTAGTTTTCAAAATTATGTTTTTGGCATGTTCAGTTCTTTATAGAAAAGTATGTTTGACCAAAATATGCATTCAGATTTATGAGGAAATAAATCTGAGGAAAACACTGTTTTGTAAATGGTACTGTAACAAGCTGAAAACTTACTTGATCTTTTTATTTTTTACTTGACAATGATTATGATGTATTTACAGTATTTGTCTTCAAAACAATTACAAAAGAATAAGACAAATAAGTGTTTCTTTTTTTCTTATTCAATCAAGTGCATTTTGTTCAGTTCACATTGTGTCAGTGGCTTTTTCACACAATCCAAAATACTTTCTTATTTTCAATATTGTAGTGCAATAGTGCATGGGAAAGAAAAAAAAAAGCTTTTTACAGACTTTCAGTAGTAGTCAATCAATACCTTTCAAAACAAATAAGAGAAAGAGAAGAATAGAAAGGAGAAGTGTGTGTGTGTGTGTGTGTGTGTGTGTGTGTGTGTCTTTTTCATAATCCACCTCTGTGTGGTACCGTGCAAAACATTTCTTGTGTAAAGGCACTAAACACACAGTGCACATAAACGCTGTTTCACTCCTTTTGCTCCTTTTTGGAACAGAACTTGCAAAACCTTGTTGGGTTCTCTTTGAAGAGGGTGCGCGGAATCGTGGCTACTACATGGTTTGTTGGCGTAGGTGGGATACCGATTGAGAGCCCTGACTGGGGACCAGGCTCCCTTGGTCTTCTGGTGGGACGTGTTGGGCTGGTCCACGCTTTCACAACACTTTCAATCAAACCCAGCTTGCTTCGAATGGCCGCCTCAGGATTTCTCTTCTTGTACAGGATGAAAGCATTGAAAATGCAGATCTGGAACAGGTAGAAGACCAACTTATTTGTCCATTTGCTGTTCTTCCTACTGAACGGATAATAGGAGATGTTTTAGATCGTCCAAGACCAGGCAGACTTTGAACAGCCTGTCTGTCCCATAATCAGCCGCATCACTGTAGTGGAGAACAGAGGATGATCTGAAATGGGTTTGGTGGCACCCACAGACAATACTGAAGATGTGAACCATGACCCCCACTTTGAGCCCATCGTGTCTCTTCCAGAGCAGGAGGTGAAAATAGAAGAAGAGCTTTGCTTCTGAGAATGACTCTCCAGAGTGGAAGGAGCGTGGTACTGGTGATGTGAAGTTGCTGAAACAAAGAGAAGGGCACCATCCGCCTACAGATGAGGAGAAAGTACGGTGTCGTGGTCACTTCCTCCAGAGACAGTAGTCCTCCAGCTCGGGTTTCCAAATGATGCCAGTCAGAAAGTGGAGGCCAAGGAATGTTTTTAGTTCTTCTACTGTGAGCTCCTGCCAGTCGTTGACCCTGAGTGAGCATCTCTGGGGTCTGGGCAAGGCACTGTTCAGCATAAATGTTGGTCTGCTCCACAATTCCACTCAGCAAGTCTTCGGTCCAAAACGGGCTGAGGTTGGTCGGACTGGATGGTTGCGGCATCGTTGATGAGTCCAGGTGTAGCTGTAAAAGGGAAGTCTGCAGGCTGCCAAGCCACCTCTGCACTGAACCATTCACCGTCTGTCCTCTACCTAGAAGTAAAGAAAAACATATCCATTTACAACCCAATACATTTAGTCTCTCTCTCACTCACACACACACACACACAACTAGAGATTGCAGATTGATCGGTGAGTGATAGCAATTGGCCGATAATGCCTCTATCGGCTTTGACCGGTATCAGCTTTGCCGATCTACAAGCTATATCAGCCATTTTCACAATATTTAACTGTCGGACTGAATGTAACCTCAGCTTCAACTCCTATAAGTTGAATTGGATACTAAAGGACCTCAGCTTGCAATCTCCTAATGTTTACACTTAATATACAATGTCAATGTTTTGTAAGAAGAATCATTAAATATATAAATGCTGCTACAGTAACAATAAATAGAAGAATTTATGGATTAGACACTGTGATCGGGAATATCGTTATCGGCGGGTACTGATTCCAGTTGACCGGTATCAGTCCCAAAAATGGAGCATCTCTACACACAACTGTATAATAATAGAATACATTATCTCTCTCTCACACTACAATAAAACACATTTTGACACACACACACACACACACACACACACACACACACACACACACACTTTTTTTTCTTACCTTGCTTGTCTCTCCTGGTTTTCCCAACAGGTGGAACAGATGCTGCAGGCTTCCTCTCCACATCTGAAAAAAAAACACACACACAAAATGATGTGCACAAAATAAAATCTTTTTTTTTTTCAAGTTTTCTAACTTGAATGACGGTCTTAGTTGCCATGTGCCAGTGAAAATCATTGAACAAAGACACAGTATACAAATGGAACCAAATGGACCTGAGTTGACACTAAGGTCTAAGAGGCACTTGGCCATCGGGCAAGTACAGGTCATGTTCAAGTACAGGTCATGTTCTACTTGCCCAAAGGTCATTCCCACTTGCCCGGAAGGTAAATTGTCCATTATAAAATGATAGGTAAGATTTTAATTAACATTTAATATTTCTTTCTTTACTTTCTGGGGCTGTGCGATAAAAAAAGAAAAAATATATACCTCAATACCTCCAAATCCAAATACCTACACTACATAGCTATGATTGAATACTAAGTCTATGGTTTCACACTTGTTATTTTGTATATTTCTTTAAAACAGTAAAACAGCACATTATAGATAAACGGTGCCTTTATTTTACATTCCACAGACGAGAAGACCAAGCGCTCTGGCCACATTCAGGTTTTTAGACAGATATCTGGTGTTGTGTTTATAGACGGTTGCGTCCCCTCTCAAACTAGCATTTGCCCGGTCGGGCAACCTGAAAGCAAACTCCACCTGCCCCAAAGTTTTATTTACCTGCCAGGGGCAGGTGGGCAAACCTTAGTGTCAATGCCTGTTATATAACAATAATCTTACCTCCCGAGCAATCACGTGACTCTTCATGATAGTCATCATCACCACCACCACCACCACCACCACCGTCTGACTCCCAGCCTAAATAACAGATGAAGTACAAAAAAAGAAAATATTGATTTACACTTATAGGCATTTAGCAGACACATTTATCTAGAGCGACTTAGATTATAATATAAAATAATATATATAATCATTTATCTCACGATTATAAAATAAAGTCTTACAGGCAAATTTTGCATCTGGGATGTATGCCTCCGGTGCGTCTCACTCGGCTCTCACTGAGGTCACAACCATTCACCGGACCCGTCAAAACAGCAACGTCTGAGAGCTGTACGGACTGGACTCTCCACCATCTGTGAAAGATTGAATTGAAGAGACAGAGACGCACAGGTGTTGTTGTGGCTGGTGTCTCGTCCTCTGGAGCGCTTCACTGCTTTGGTTTCTTTTGATGATTTCTGTAACATGTTTGTTTTAAGGGACGAGGTTGCTAACCTCATTCCCAACCCCCAATATGGAGGACTAGGGATTGTCCTTAGTCTGACCCCTGCCCTTTGAGTCACTAAGCTTCTCCACCGCGACAAGGTGACAATCCATGGGAGAAGTCCGATTTAGTCGTTGCCAATTCCCAACTGATCCCCAAGTGTCCTGCAGTTCCTGTTGCTGCTACAGTATAAACTGCTATGTGCATCAGCAGCTTCTGCATAGCAGCAAAAAGAACACGATCACTTGATCCTCACCAGCTTCCCACCCCCTAACTGTTATATTTGTTATAGCAATGTGCTAATAAACTAAACTAAACTAATCAAACACTGCCAAATGTGTTTGTTGGAGCGCCCGGCCAAGCTGGAGGCACCGTTGCTACTGGGTATTAAACCCAGCCGCCTGCAGTGGCGGGAGAGGGTGTGATTTTACCTCTACCACACCCAGACGCTCCACACTGTTTTGATTGTGTGTGTGTGTGTGTGTGTGTGTGTGTGTGTGTGTGTGTGATAGTTAGTGTTAGATATAGAGTTAGTTAGTTAGTAGTGTTAGTTAGTAGTAGTGTTAGTTAGTGTTAGATATAGAGTTAGTTAGTAGTGTTAGTTAGACAGACATTTTTTTTTTTTTTTTTGTATTTTTTTGTATTTATTTTTGTATTTTTGTATTTATGTTTTTGGAATGTTTACTGTAACAAGGGAATCCTGGCTCACTGACAACTATGTAATGTAGGTTCCTTCATGCTGCGGTCGTCCATGTCCACCAGGAGCGGTTAGTAGGGCTCAACTAACCCAGCTCAACTGGAGGGACTTCTGTGAGCGGTCAGAAGAGACTCCTCAATCAATCCAGACAAATGTGACATCTCAGTGGGGCGGCATCACAAAGTGAATTCACTTGAAGAGCCAGGCTCACTCACTGGCAAGGTAATGCAGCTTTCTTCATACTGCAGTCGTCCATGTCCATGTGTACATCCTCGTCCACCAGGAGAGGCTAGGAGTAGGGCTCAACTAAGCCAGCTCAACTGGGGGACCTCTGTGACCAGTCAGAGACTCAATCAATCAAGACAAATACAGAGCAAAGTGACATCTCAGTGGGGGATTCAAACCTGGGACCCATCATTGCAAAGTGCTTTCACCTGAAGAGTCGGGCTCATTGGCAAGTGGTAGTGCAGCTGTCTTCAGTCGTCCATCCTTACTGGAAACACGTCCACACACACCAGAAGTAGGGCTTAACTAACCTATTTCAACTGGGGGGACCTCTGTGACCAATGAGAAGAGACTCCTCACTCATGACGACTTCCACTTAACTGCTAGCTCTGAACTAAATAAGATCTGCACCTGGCTCAATGACAACTAACTATCATACACCTGGGTCAAACAGAATCCATCCTCTTTGGATCAAATCATAACCTTATCAAGGTCGATAACATCACAGTCAAAGTGGGTGACAATGTAATAATGTGAAAAAGAATTGGGTTGCATCTACAGTAGTGAAAAGATGACTACAAATGAAAAAAATCAACCAACAAACTTGTTTCTTACAGAGGAAGGTAATTAACAATACACGGAAGACACTAGCGGGTGCACTCATTCAGCCCCTATGACTATGGAGTCCACGTATGGTATTACGATGCCTCAAAGGCTCCAAAGACAAGGCTCCAAACAGCCCAAAACAAACTAATTAGGGCCCTGCTTACCGGCTCACCTCACCTCACCGCTATTCACTTTTCAAGTGTAGGGTGGCTCAAAGTAGATGCCCGAGTACAGCATCTTACAATGGGCCTGGTGTACAAAATACACTACACCACTAAGATACCAATGTACCTGACAAAATACTTCCAAAACGTCAAGGATGTCCACAATTACAACACCAGAGGTAGCTCCACAGATCATCTTCAACCCAGTTTGGCTCCAACAAGGGTCAAAAATGTGTTCTCCTGCTATACCACTTAAGTGGAACGCCCTACCGAAGGCATTGAAGAAGTGTAAATCCCTAACTTCCATTAAAAAACCTATTACAGGCGGCTTCTACTCGAAACTGGTAAAAGTAAACTTAACCATACCTCCCCCTGACCCTTCAATTGTAAATACCATTATTTTGCATTGTACTTTAAGACAGTTTTTTTGACGAGTTAAAAAAGGATCTCGATGTAAATAAGCGAGTGCTTTCCTGAGCTTATCCTTTTAGTTGACCTTATACCAGTGAACTGTACCGTCATGAAACTGTACCCTTTCTTATACAAACGTCTAATAAATAGTTACTACAATCAATCAAAACCATTCAAAATTGGCTTTCAGGGTTCAATCAATCAAAACCATAAAAAATTGACTTTTAGGGTTGGTTGCCTACCACTTACCTTTGAAAATTCATTCAATATTCCATATTGGTCCAACTTGCTCGTGGGATGGCCCAAAAGATGTGAACAGATGTCATCTCCTTGGAAAATAATTTGCCTCCATACATTCCAAAGTTAGCGTGATCCGCGTGAACCTTGCTTTTCCAGACTCTCCCATAGGCTTAAAAATCGTTATAACCAAATGAACATTCCTCACCGTTCCGGTGACGTCGTCGTCCTTGGACCTTCATTCTACCTTGAAAGAAATAGCTGATCCATAAGCTTGCCAACAGTGTCATCCAGTGTCACTTTCCACCACTCAGCCTATCCACTCCCATTATACAGACGTTTCCTTTTTACTCTGAAGTGACGTTACCAGTCATCAACGTTTCTAGGTGACCTCCCAATTACCCCAGAAGTACTTGGTGATCCATAAGTTGTGGACCGAGTAAAAAATAAGGAACTCCTCAAACTCATCACCAGCAGGTTGGACAAACTTTAAATCTCGTCATGCAGCACCCAATGAGGTAACAACCACCTACCACCGATGTGCTGTAACACCGGCCGAAGCGCTCCAAGGCAATCCTGACACAACAAAGTGGAGGATTCAATTCTGTTGCCCAGCTGATGGAAATGCAGCTGCCTTCATATGCTACAATCTTGGCAAGTCGGGCCAGGGTATCTATACTGTCAGGTCCTCTTCAGGGGTTGAGACTCAGCAGCTCCTCATTTCCAGGATGAAAGGAAGGCATTCCAGTCAACGGGGGCCCCATCGTCTATGGGGCTGGTGCAGCTCAGCGGCTCGCTGCTGTCCACACTCATCTCCCCGTTCAAGGTCGAAGCTGCCGAAGCAAGGAGCTGACTCAGCTGTTGGTCCAGACCGAGCTCCCTGCTCGAGGTTGAATCGTGGCAGCCCATGTCCAAGTCCCAGTACGTCAGGTCTTCCTCTATGGGGCTGGTGCTGCTCAGTGGCTCCCTGCTGTCCACACTCAGCTCTCCGCTCAAGGCTGAATCCTGGAAGTCCAAGTCCGCCAGGTTGTCCTCTTTGTGGCTGGTGCTCAGTGACGGTCCGCTGGCCAGACTCGGGTCCCCACTCAAGGCTGAAGCCACAGAACCAAGGAGCTGACTCACCTGATACTGAACAGAGCTAGGAGGGCATGGAGGCACACAGGGGACAGTGGAGGTAGCATCACCGCAGAGCTCTGGGCCCTGTGGCTGCTGGATAGGAGGGGGTGGATGGCTGTGTTTGGACTGTGGCTCCTCGCTGTCCAGACCAAAGTCCTCTTCAACAGACCCCAGCTGTTTCTGTTCTTCTGCACGATGGGGGACTTTGGCCATGCAAGCTGTAGAGTCTGGGCCTCGCCTCTTCCTCTTGAGCCTGCCGCTCTCCAGGGGTGGGCTCTCCAGGGGTGGGCTCTCCAGGGGTGGACTCTCCAGGGGTGGACTCTGCAGTGCCGGGTCAATCTGGATGGAGGTCATCCGCTTGTTGAAAGCACGGAGAAGGATGCGCTCGGCATACTGCTGGTTGACTGTCCAGTAGCCTCCCTTACCGCTGTCATCTTCCATCCGAGAGAGAGTGGTGAATTCCTTGATGGTGCACAGGTTGTGCCGGACGGAGCTCTTCCACGAGTCGGGTTTGCGGTGCAGGCGGTAGTAGGAGAAGTTGTCCATCATCCACTGGTAGATGTAGGAGACGGTGGTCTGTCTCGTCCCACTGGCTTGCATGGCCATGCAGATCAGCATGGGGTAAGTGAACTTGGGTCTTCCATGGGTGTCGTGTGGCACGATGCCAGTGAGGCTCTGCTGCGTCCCGCTGCAGCCTGCCGGCGTGGTGTTGGTGGGTGCCAGGTCGCCGGCCAGAGGGGAAAAAGGCTTCTCAGAGGAACCCGGCTGGTGGCAGCGGAAGACAGGAGGTTGTTGGTGGTGGTGGCCGGACGGCTGGGATCCTCCGCCGTTGGTTCCAGGGATGGAGAAGTCACAGGGCAGTGGCCTTACCAGCAGCCACCGCAGGTTGGTCAGGCCGCCATCCACGGGCAGTGGCCTTACCAGCAGCCACTGCAGGTTGGTCAGGCCGCCATCCACGTCCCTAGAGAAGGAGGCGCTGTCCAGTTCCTTGGGTGTCCAGGTGGTGGTCGCCATCATCTCAGGCCGTGGGACTGCACGCCACACGGGCAGCATGGCTACTACTGCTCTACTCTGACCTCTGCTCTCTTAGATGTCCTTATTCCTCTGTGTGTGTGTGTGTGTGTGTGTGTGTGTGTGTGTGTGTGTGTGTGTGTGTGTGTGTGTGTGTCTGTACTGGCTCTGACTCCGGATAAGCGGTTGAAGATAGATGGATAGATGGTCTATTGGTGTCCTCCTTATTCTCCTCCCTCTGCTTCCTGCTGCACTGAGGAGAGAAAAAAAGAGACCTAAAAGATTAGTACATATTGCTCACACAAAATTATAAAAACACAATGAGGGTCACATTTGATAGCAGATAACATGGCCTTTCATTTTAATTATGTTTCTGTATTTGTAATCAATTACGACTTACAGTACTAAAGTAAAAAGTACTTTGGTAGTAATTATGAATGGCCTATTTCAGAAGAAAATCACTCAAACTTTGTCAAACCTTTTCACAGTATGATATAGGGCTTAGTACTGTAGTTCATCATTTTGTTTTGTGTTAATAATCTAAATCTGACAAGGGCCTCTGGTTGCACTTACACAAGAATACTTCATACCACGCATTAGAGCAGTGTCTATTGTCAAAAATGAACACATCTACAAGCTTGTTGGCAAGCAACCTTGTAGTAACTTCATGTGGACAGATTTAGAACCTGCTGCATTTTGTCCCTGTTTCAAATGAACACAACATGTGACAAGTGATGGCCAAGTTAATTTAGCCAGAATGAGATCGATATATACTGTAAGACCTTTTACTAATTTAACCATACAATCAAATTTGGCCCATTATACAGTAGCTAATCAATAAATATTAAATGACATATAACCCCCCCAAGTCTCTTTAGCAAGCACAGTATGCATTAGCCAAGAGGCAGACATGTTAGGTTACATACGTTCCATGCTTAACACTCTATAAAACACTTACTGCACATACTGACTAGTTAACACAACTAAAATGGGAGTCACTAAAGCACACATGGGCAACGTAGAGCCCAACCGCAACCGGCCCTTTGACCATCTCAATCCGACCCGCACATTCCTCAAAAGGAAAACTAAATGTACACCCCCCCCCCCCCCCCATAAAATCTAAATTCTAAAAAGGCAACAGCATTATGTTAAAAACAAATGAATTTAACTTGATTACAATTAATAGTAATTAATATTTACATCCATATTACATCCAAGTGTAATCAAATGTTACAAAGTTAATTGTTTATAATGTAACAAGGAAAAGGTCTAACCTAGTTTACTAAGTCATTAATAACTACAGTACATAGCCTAATTTAAAAGTTAATACTGAATTGAAGTGGATTGTTGTATGTAGGCTACAGTAATCTTTTCATCAACCCCAGAGTACACCAGAGTGATAAAATACAGCTGTAAAACTGTCAACCAAATTCATACTGTTTTAACTAAATTCAAGTTTCAATCCAATTGTTCTGTGTGGCCCTTGGCTGACTTTATCAAAGTCAATGTGGCAGTTTGGATTGAAGGCCATAGTCATTCAGTCCAAAATAAGATACTAGTACTGCATACTGCCTGCATACTTTTGACTAATACATTTCTAGAAAGGGATATTTCAAATAAAATAGCAATAGTGAAAATAGCAAATCTACAAGCTCACAATGCACCGCATCACTAGAAAAGGCTATGAGAGGGGTTTCCAAGGATATGTATGTGAATGAATATGTATTAATGCTGTACCATAGGTGAAGCTAAAGATAACCAAGAACTAGACTACAGTAAATATAAAGTACAATGATGGGTCCTTCTGACCATAAATCCCAGTCCAGTGCAACATGGTAGAGGGCATTCAATTATTTAACCAGTACAGTGGGCACCAGAGATTTAAAAAAAGAAAAGAAAGACACACACACACACACACACACACACACACACACACACACACACACACACACACACACACACACACACACACACACACACACACACACACACACACACCAAGAGGGGGAACCAATGTAATTCCATGAAGAAAAAACACATTACATTTCAGTTTAAAGCATCAGTGTGGTGTTTGAAATTGAGCTTGTCATCTTAAACCAAATACCAAGCTACCAAAAGGCACCCAAGCAGTTCAACCTCAAAGCTTAACGGATCTGTTTGACAAGCGAAAAGACGGAGTGATTCCCCAACGACAACATGCTGTGAGCCTACCTTATTAATGAAAACATTTGATAACTGTCACAAAAACTCACCCAACATCACCATAACAGTTCTGACAAACGACACGACGATTTGAATGATTCCTAACGACAACATGCTGTGAGCCCCCCTTTTTAAATCAAAACATTAGTTAACTGTCACAAAAACTCCCCCAACATCACCATAACAGTTAAATATGACAAGCGACACGACAATTTGAGTGATTCCCAACGACAACATGCTGTGAGCCCCACTTTTTAAATCAAAACATTAGCCAACTGTCACAAAAACTCCCCCAACATCACCATAACAGTTAAATATGACAAGCGACACGACAATTTGAGTGATTCCCAACGACAACATGCTGTGAGCCCCACTTTTTAAATCAAAACATTAGCCAACTGTCACAAAAACTCCCCCAACATCACCATAACAGTTAAATATGACAAGCGACACGACGATTTGAGTGATTCCCAACGACAACATGCGGTTGAGCCCCACTTTTTAAATCAAAACATTAGCCAACTGTCACAAAAACTCACCCAACATCACCATAACAGTACAAATATGACAAGCGACACGACGAAACGAGTGATTTCCCGGCAAACGACAACATTCATGTCATTTTTTTGACATGACACTGGCGTTCATCAAAACTCACCCCCAACATCACCATAAGCTCAAATATGACAAGCTCCAAGCGGCAGGAGACAGCGAGTGACTTCCAATGACAACATGGTGTCATATTTCAAAATGTAAACACACAATTCAGTTATAAGATAGTATTTCGAAGAAAAATGGTAACATGTCAACTTACCCTCTCGGTAGAACTGGTTGACGGTCGAGTCAACCGTCAACCAGTCGTCGACCGGGTCGACGAGGAACTTGACTTTAGACGCCCAAAAAAGGAAGAAAAGTCAAGTAGGCCTACTGTCCAAACTGTAGATGAAGAAGAGTTGAAGGTGAAACACGCTCAAACGATTTCGTTAGGTTGGGTTGAAAACCAAGACAACGTCTCAAGTCGGGGCTGGTGATGCGTGACTGATCCGGTGAAGGTTCTGAAAGCATCTGACGGTTCTGAATCTGAACTGTTGGTGTCATTTAAACACCTGCGCCTGCCGCCTGGTGCACGCGCGGTTTCGCGCAACGCCATTGGCCCGCAGATTGCTTGGCGTGTGGACACGTGACTGAGTCGACCAATCAGCGTGCTCCTTCCGCTCCTTCCCATCTCCAGTAAAATCAAAACATGCTCAGTATTTATTTAATTTCGGCTTTTTTATTCGTTTTAGGCCCAATTATTTACCAAATCCAGGTAAATAATTGATTATTAATTTATTTAATTATTATCTTTTAAATTAGTTTTAATGTAGGTGTAGGAATCAAAAATCTCAGATCGCTTTTTCGTTTCCTCGGCCCCTTTTTTAACCACGTGTGTGTGTGTGTGTGTGTGTGTGTGTGTGTGTGTGTGTGTGTGTGTGTGTGTGTGTGTGTGTGTGTGTGTGTGTGTGTGTGTGACGCGTCTGTGCGTGTGCGTGCGTGTGTGTGTGTGTGTACTCCTTACATCCACTGGGTGTCGCTGCAGGCTTGTGAACTGCCTGTTCTTTGGAGAGTTTTTGGCCATTGTGGCACAACCATAGATGTGGGCACAACAACAACAACAACAACAACAACAACAACAACAACAAGCAGCCATGCAAGCAGGCAGCAGAAATAAGTATTTGCGGCCAGGGAAACGCAAACGCCAGGATGTTTATGACTAGCTAGTAGTAAGCTAGCAGGTAGCAATTTGCTAGCTTATGTGGGTGTGGATGGAATTTGTTAATTAAAGTAGCATAATAATAGCCTATAGTCTGTAGACTCTGTACACTATAACTGCCCGTTTATTGCAGACACACCTAATTAGTTATATAATTAAGTAAAATAATTATAATTTCTTTATTTTGTTTTTTCTTTTCTTTTGTTTACTCTAGTCTAAATGACAGGGTTGCCAAAGACATTTTCTGCAAACAGCACTCATCACCAGTCATTTATCTTTGCTTATCTTATGGAAACTAAATATGTTTCAAACTCACATTTTGAGTTTGATTCAAGTTTGATTCCAAAGATAGTGACATTGCTGTTACACAAGATACTGTGTCAACATAGATATAGAACGTTGTCAACATAGCAGACATTCTTCTAAAAAAGTATCAAAGTAAACATGATATATAAAAGTATAAAACATGTAAATTAAGCTCAATGAAGAACCTTGGATTCATATGGAGCAGGTCCATGTCATGTTAGAGTGGGGGTGTTCAGGACTGGAGTACTAGAACTAATTCATTCATTTCGATTGGTACTGGAAAAGTCCTTAAATGTTACTGTATAAAGGTAGGATAGTGTGGTACCAATGACATACAGTTATACAGTGTGACTTTGAATCAATGGATATTTTATAAAGAATATCTTTGTACTGTATGTTGATAATAGAAAAGCATGGTCTTTTTTAACAAGCAATAGCATGATGCATAACATGGCATATTTTGGGCATATACACTATCCTGTGTGTGTGTGTGTGTGTGTGTGTGCGTGCGTGGGTGCGTGCGTGCGTGCGTGCGTGCGTTCGTGCGTGTGTGTGTGTGTGTTGTCCAACAGGCATCTGGAGATGATGGAGTCCAGGAAGATCTTGTGGGCAGTGATGATGTGATCCAAGTATTGAGCCTGCTGGACTTCCTTCAACAGCTCATCCCAGGAGCACTATCGTACCTACACGTGCACACACACACACACACACACACACACACACACACACACACACACACACACACACACACACACACACACACACACACACACACACACACATATGAGAAGACATACAATTTACTATACTGTAATCAGTATGCACAGCATGTTAATTAGTAGTGAAAATAGGCGATCTACAAGCTCACAACGTGGTGCGAAGCAACGCATTGTGAGCTTGTAGATCTGCTGTTCTCAATAGTTTGGGTCCTGGGCAAAGGTCTAATTTCTCTTTTGGGTCTTGAGCTAAAACAATTGGGAACCACTGCACTAGAGTCCTACTAGCAGACAGAGGTCATCATCACACACTGCACTAGAGTCCTACTAGCAGACAGAGGTCATCATCACACACTGCACTAGAGTCCTACTAGCAGACAGAGGTCATCATCACACACTGCACTGGAGTCCTACTAGCAGACAGAGGTCATCATCACACACTGCACTAGAGTCCTACTAGCAGACAGAGGTCATCATCACACACTGCACTAGAGTCCTACTAGCAGACAGAGGTCAACATCACACACTGCACTGGAGTCCTACTAGCAGACAGAGGTCATCATCACACACTGCACTAGAGTCCTACTAGCAGACAGAGGTCATCATCACACACTGCACTAGAGTCCTACTAGCAGACAGAGGTCATCATCACACACTGCACTAGAGTCCTACTAGCAGACAGAGGTCAACATCACACACGTGTAACTCGGCTGTTTTCATGATAGTCGTTCTATGATGTCGGCCAGGAGAACATGTCATTCATTCATTCATCTCAAATAACTTTTCTGTGTGACACTGTTCTGCTATGTAGTGTAGTGAACGTGAGGTGTAACATTATCTGTCTTAATCTGTTGTTTGCTTTATGGTAATCTTTTACAACCAAAATAATGTTTATTATCATTCATCTTTGGCCAGTATGGTTGTAACACAAGGTACTTCTGTGGTCAGAATGTAAACAAACAGTCTATGCTGTTTTGATATGCTGCTTTATAAGAAATTATTTGTATTCTTAATTTTATGGAGTGATGTGTGATTTGCATTTGTGAGTCCTAATTAGTATTATGTGTTAAACCCAGGGTACAGTAATGTTTACAAGGCTCCCATGATCATGACATTTCTGTAAATATTTAGAAATGAGAAAAACAGTTTTCCAGGTTTGGAATTAATAATTAACTATTTCAAAATGTGTGTATATACGGTACATTGTTTTTGTATAGCTTTACGTGAAATATGTAACATGGTAGAATGTAGTGCTGCGCTGCACGAGCTGTCTGAGTGCGGCCTAATGTATACAGGACATCACGTCACGAAAATAATAGATGTACAGGCTAACAGCATGTTGCACCGTGATACTGTATGTTGTTAGCTTGTAGATCTGTTCTTTTTGTCACCTGACACCTTTGCTCAGTCTTGGTGCATTGATAGCACACTGAAGAAAGAGACTCATTATTGCACCGTGATTGCTATAGACCTGGAAATGTGATGAAATATTTTGGAAAAGTTATAGAAAAGTTTTGGAAATTCATTGTTGAAAATATGTGGGAATCCTGTGTTTATTATTGACGTAAAAGAAGACTAAATGGATTGTGGTTTTTGCCTTGTCTGTGACTGTGAGAGAAATGTGTGTCATTCATATCACATCACTTTTCTGTGTGACTCTCTTCTGTTTAAAGTGGACAGCGTGGGGAAAGAGGACTGCTCATCGTGCCTGTGGAGAACTGCTTATCGCGCCTCCCACTGCACAACTTCGGTATTTCCATCCTCCTTTTTATACATCTAAATTATTTGGACTGTATAAAGGGTCTGTTACGATTTTATTTGTTATCCTTGAGGACTGTTCAGTCTTAGTATCTCAGAAAGGGCAGTGGGTCAATGTCATTTTGTATAGACATACAATTTACATGACTGTTCATTAGACTTTATTATATATTTACATATCTCTGCTGTCGGGCCGAAACCTCCTAACTCCAAAATGTTAATTTTCGGGAAAATTAGCTCAAGTGGAATTAGGAGGTTTTGACCGAAGGGCTTTTTACTACCAACACACAGACGTAAAGGGTGTTCAATAGCACATATTTATGATAAAAATAGAGGGCCATTCGGGTGGAGTCAGATGATTTGGCAGAAAGTGTGGAGTTAGGAGGTTTTGTCCCAAGCACTTTTTACTACTTTCCTTTGGTTCAATATTATTTGAACCAATGCTCAGATGTAAAGGGTGTTAAATAGACCTGATTTATGCCAAAAAATCTAAAACCTCAAAAATGGACTTAAGAGGTTGTGGCCAGACAGTGACGATATGTTATTATATCATGTCATTATATGTTCACTATGACTGTTCATGGAGAAAAAAGCTGACAAACAGCCTAAAAAACATGCACATCCAAAGCCATATAGGCTGGGTGCTGGACTAAAAGTAATCAACAATACAAAAGAAAAAAGTCCGCACACCAAATTTGCAGTTCCCAATATAGAGCTTTACTGTGGTAACGTTTCGAGCTATATGCTCTTCCTCAGACCTCACACCTCTCAGGTCTGAGGAAGAGCATATAGCTCGAAACGTTACCACAGTAAAGCTCTATATTGGGAACTGCAAATTTGGTGTGCGGACTTTTTTCTTTTGTACACTATGACTGTTCAGACATCAATCATCATCAGACACATTCTGTACATTCTATATGCCCTGCTAAGCACAAGTACTGCATATATAGTGAAATATGAATTTAGACTTGATCTCCCAAGTACCCTTAGTTGGAAGAGAATTGGCCTGGATATTGTTTAGTAGATGTATGAGTGTCATTTTTGAGAGAGCGAGAGAGAGAGATCTACATCCTAGTTGTGACCTGTGACATTTAAGCTGTATATTATTTGTTAGGACAGATGGGTCAGGGTACTAAAGTATCGTTCGATTTTCAATAGGAATTCAATTTTAAAAAATCATTTTTCTCTCAATTTTCTAATTTTCCAGCTCCCCATAAAATCAAATATTGGTTCATTTTTCCAATTTTCTAGCTTGCAAAAAAATCAGGAAAATGCTTCAATTTTGCTTCAATTTTTTAAATGTGTGATTCGTCTTTGTCATTATTTGATTTGGAACCGACAAAGGAAAAACATCTTTAAAAAAGGTATTTTTCATTTTTTACCACATTACGAATATCAAAAAATTGACCAATTTTTTAAATTTTCTAGCTTGCAAAAAAATCAGGAAAATGCTTCAATTTTTTAAATGTGTGATTCATATTTGTCATTATTTGATTTGGAACCGACAAAGGAAAAACATCTTTAAAAAAGGTATTTTTCATTTTTTTACCACATTACGAATATCAAAAAATGGACCAATTTTTCCAATTTTCTAGCTTGCAAAAACATCAGGAAAATGCTTAAATTTTTTAAATGTGTGATTCGTCTTTGTCATTATTTGATTTGGAACCGACAAAGGAAAAACATCTTGAAAAAGGTATTTCTTAATTTCTTACCCCATTACAACAATCAAAAAATGGGCCCATTTTTCCAATTTTCTAGCCCACAAAAAAATCAGGAAAATGCTTAAAATTTGCTCAATTTTTTGAATGTGTGATTCATATTTTGGCATTATTTGATTTGGAACCGACAAACAAAAAATAGGCCCATTATTCAATTTTCAAGTCCAGGAAAGAAATCGTCATCATGAATGTCACGTGACCACGTGTCAAGTCACATGGTACACAACTTCAAAATAAAAGCTGTAGGCTAGTCTAACATCCAAGTAATAGGATCAACATGCAGGCAGGCAGGGGGTCCATGAGGGGTTTACAAGGGGGTCCATGGCTGGTTCCCAAAGTGTGGTTTGCGGACCCCCAGGGTTTCTATGGCTGGTTCACAACAGCCTGGTACACGTACAGCCATGGCTGGTTCCCAAAGTGTGGTTCGGGGACCTCTTGAGGTCCATGACGGATTTCCAAGGGGGTCCATGGCTGGTTAGCAATAAATGTGGTTCGGGGACCTCTGGGGGTCCCTGAGGGGTTTCCAAAGGGGTCCATGGCTGGTTAGCAATAAGTGTAATTGCGACCGTAGGTCGCTACTTACTATCACAGCCTGCACAAACTGTCCGTCTGTCTGTCTGTCTGTCTGTCTGTCCCTCTGTCTGTCACACCTCACACGTCACACTATTGCCCTGCTCATATCTCCGCAACCGTTGGCCCGATCCATGCCAAATTTTGCACACACGCTCCTTGCCTGCCAAACTACAACCTCCATGGACCCCCGACCTCCAGGGACCCCCAGGTCCCTGGGGGACCCCCAGATGTAAAAAATGACCAAATATGCAAAAATGACCAAATGACCACCCCAACGGGGCTGCTCACGGGGAATTCCCGGGGACCACCGACTCCTGCTGCTCCAGAACGGATGCCAAAGTGGTGGCGCCCCCAGTGGAGGACCCCCTCCACTGCAGCTCACATAAAA
This sequence comes from Nannobrachium achirus, assembly GCF_963921795.1. NCBI lineage: Eukaryota > Metazoa > Chordata > Actinopteri > Myctophiformes > Myctophidae > Nannobrachium > Nannobrachium achirus. Next base: position 61,452,951 of record NC_137818.1, read on the forward strand.
TGCCGTAACTCGGGCTAGGAGCGTCCGGGAGAGCCGGGGCCGGTACCTATTCGTCCGCCAAGGCAACGCGGAGACCCCACCCCTCATTTCTCACATGGCCCTCTTCTAGCGCCACCATGAGGCCGATTCTTGCTAAACACATTTTTGGACACTGCTCCTACAGATTTTGCCCTAAAATCACGCACATCGGTACACAGTATGTCTACACATTGCCCACACAACTAGGAACCAATGGCAGTTACAGCCCTCTTTGTGTATACATGTGACCTACGGTCGCTTATCTCCCGATTAGGGAGTCTTACTGGTAGTGTAATAGGTGAAATAGTGTAATAGTGCATTACTTGTAATATTGAAATAGCATAAATGTTATTGCGACCGTTATGTCGCAGTTACTATCAAAACCTCGACCAGCTGTGAGTCCGTCCGTCCGTCCGTCCGTCCGTCCGTCCGTCCGTCCGTCAGTCAGTCAGTCAGTCTGTCTGTCACACGTCACACTTTTGCCCTGCTCATATCTCCGCAACCGTTGCCCAGATCCATGCCAAATTTTGCACACATACTCCTTGCCTGCCAAACCACAACCTCCACCCATCAATTCACACATGACCCTCTTCTAGCGCCACCATGAGGCCGATTCTTGCAAAACAAATTTTTGGACACAGCTCCTAAATTTTTTGTCCTAAAATCACGCAAATCGGTACACAGTATGTCTACACTCGTGTCATCAACATGGATCTGTCCCATATAGCGCCACCTTCAGGCCGATTTTTGAAAACACATTTTTGGACACTGCCCTAAAATCACCCTATTAGGGAGTCTTACTGGTAGTGTAATAGCGCAATAAGGGTAATAGTGTAATATTGTAATAAGTGTAATAATATAATAGTGTCATTGCGACCGTCAGGTTGCAGTTACTATCAAAACCTCCACCAGCTGTCAGTCTGTCAGTCAGTCTGTCAGTCAGACTTTCAGTCACACTTTTTCCCTTCTCATAGTGATTTTGGCTGCCAAACCACTACCCCCATTTCTCCCTCTTCTAGCGCCACCATGAGGCCGCTTCTTGCAAAACACATTTTTGGACACTGCTCCTACAAATTTTGCCCTAAAATCACGCAAAGCGGTACACAGTATGTCTACACTGGGTTGACACTGTCCAAGATAGCGCCACCATCAGGGCGATTTTTCAAAGACATTTTTGGACTCTGCTTTTACAGATTTTGCCGTAAAATCACGCAAAGCGTAAAATCACAGCAAAGCGTGATTTTAGGATGCCCTGATGGTGGCGCTATCTCGGACAGATCCATGCTGATGACATGAGTGTAGACATAATGTGTACCGCTTTACGTGATTTTAGGGCAGAATTTGTAGGAGCAGTGTCCAAAAAAGTATGTGTTTTGCAAGAAGCGGCCTCATGGTGGCGCTAGAAGAGGGAGAAATGGGGTAGTGGTTTGGCAGCCAACCACTATGAGAAGGGCAAAAGTGTGACTGAAAGTCTGACTGACAGACTGACTGACAGACTGACAGCTGGTGGAGGTTTTGATAAGAATGCACTATTACACTATTTCACCTATTACACTACCAGTAAGACTCCCTAATCGGGAGATAAGCGACCGTTGGTCGCTTATCTCCACAAAAAGGCCAAAAGTTTGTTTTACCAAAATCGTCCTGATGGTGGCGCTGGATGGGACAGATGCGTTTTGATTACATGACTGTAGAGATACTGTGCGATTTGTGTGATTTTAGGGCAAAATCTGTAGGAGCAGTGTCCAAAAATGTGTTTAAAAAAATCGGCCTGAAGGTGGCGCTAAATGGGACAGATCCATGTTGATGAGATGAGTGTAGACATACTGTGTAGCGATTTGCGTGATTTTAGGGCAAAGATTGTAGGAGCAGTGTCCAAAAATGTGTTTTAAAAAATCGGCCTGAAGGTGGCGCTATATGGGACAGATCCAAGTTGATGACATGAGTGTAGACATACTGTGTACCGATTTGTGTGATTTTAGGGCAAAAATTTTAGGAGCAGTGTCCAAAAATGTGTTTTGCAGAATCGGCCTCATGGTGGCGCTAGAAGAGGGCCATATGAGAAATGAGAGGTGGGGTCTCCGCGCTGCCGAGGCGGACGAATAGGTACCGGCCTCGGCTCTCCTGGTCGCTCCTAGCCCGAGTTAAGGCATTTTATGTGAGCTGCAGTGGAGGGGGTCCTCCACTGGGGGCGCCACCACTTTTGCATCCGTTCTGGAGCACCAGGAGTCGGTGGTCCCCGGGAATTCCCCGTGAGCAGCCCCTTTGGGGTGGGCTTTTTTGCACATTTGGTCATTTTTTACACCTGGGGGTCCCCCAGGGACCTGGGGGTCCCTGGAGCTCCGGGGGTCCTTCGAGGTTGTAGTTTGGCAGGCAAGGAGTTTGTATGGAAATTTTGGCATGGATCGGGGCAACGGTGGCGGAGATATGAGTAGGGGGAAAGTGTGACGTGTGACGAGTGACGTGACGGAGGGAAGGACAGGCTGACGGCTGGTGGAGGTTTGGATAGTAGAGAGTGTAAAAGTAACTGCGACCTACTACGGTCGCAATTAAACACACTTATTGCTAACCAGCCATGGACCCCCTTGGAAACCCCTCAGGGACCCCCAGAGGTCCCCGAACCACACTTTGAGAACCAGCCATGGACCCCCTTGGAAATCCGTCATGGACCTCCAGAGGTCCCCGAACCACACTTTGGGAACCAGCCATGGCTGTACGTGTACCAGGCTGTTGTGAACCAGCCATAGAAACCCTGGGGGTCCCCAAACCACACTTTGGGAACCAGCCATGGACCCCCTTGTAAACCCCTCATGGACCCCCTGCCTGCCTGCATGTTGATCCTATTACTTGTTGGATGTTAGACTAGCCTACAGCTTTTATTTTGAAGTTGTGTACCATGTGACTTGACACGTGGTCACGTGACATTCATGATGACGATTTCTTTCCTGGACTTGAAAATTGAATAATGGGCCTATTTTTTGTTTGTCGGTTCCAAATCAAATAATGCCAAAATATGAATCACACATTCAAAAAATTGAGCAAATTTTAAGCATTTTCCTGACTTTTTTGTGGGCTAGAAAATTGGAAAAATGGGCCCATTTTTTGATTGTTGTAATGGGGTAAGAAATTAAGAAATACCTTTTTCAAGATGTTTTTCCTTTGTTGGTTCCAAATCAAATAATGACAAAGACGAATCACACATTTAAAAAATTGAAGCATTTTCCTGATTTCTTTGCAAGCTAGAACATTTGAAAAATTGGTCCATTTTTTGATATTCGTAATGTGGTAAAAAAATGAAAAATACCTTTTTTAAAGATGTTTTTCCTTTGTCGGTTCCAAATCAAATAATGACAAATATGAATCACACATTTAAAAAATTGAAGCATTTTCCTGATTTTTTTGCAAGCTAGAAAATTGAAAAAATTGGTCAATTTTTTGATATTCGTAATGTGGTAAAAAATGAAAAATACCTTTTTTAAAGATGTTTTTCCTTTGTCGGTTCCAAATCAAATAATGACAAAGACGAATCACACATTTAAAAAATTGAAGCAAAATTGAAGCATTTTCCTGATTTTTTTGCAAGCTAGAAAATTGGAAAAATGAACCAATATTTGATTTTATGGGGAGCTGGAAAATTAAAAAATTGAGAGAAAAATGATTTTTTAAAATTGAATTCCTATTGAAAATCGAACGATACTTTAGTACCCTGACCCGGTCGGTAAAAATATCCATTCCAAAGGGTCACAAGGTGTCTAGTTGCACATTATGACCCTGGATACACACACTGATCCAACTACGGGCATAAACAGACAATAACACAACAAAAATAATTGAGAACGTATATGCATTTTAAAGGTTTGAAGCAGTGGCACTGCCATGAGACTATCACTATCATGAGCCAAAAGAGCATCGGGGTAGGTCTATGACATGTCCAGGACCAGTGATTTAAACTACAATATATCGTCACTGTCGGGCAGAAACATCGTATCTCAAAGTTTCAAATTTGTAATTTTTCTTCGCAAAGCAAAGCCCTGCTTCATCATACAAGGCCATCGCAAGTAGTGAAAACAGCAGATCTACAAGCACACAACGCCTCGCCGTTGTGTGCTTGTAGATCGGCTGTTTTCACTAGTTTAAATCCTTTTTAAAATGATAAATACAAAACAAACAGTTTTGGACATACAAGGTTTTCACCCGTCAACGACGATATACAAGATACAAATTAGCTACAGTTTAAACCCGAAGGACCATGTGTTTTTTTTATCTTTATTTTGTTTTTTCTTCCTTATCAGAGGACTGGAGTGACCAATCCTTCAACCAAAATGACTGAATCAGACACCCAAAGTAGCACATCCTCCAGTTATTCACTCCACTCTTCCAGAACCTCCAGAACAGAGGTCTTATATGATGCTAGAGGCATATTTCTTTTACTACTACATGATATGACCTGGTGTGTTGTATGTGTGAACTTTGTACCTGGTACTTAAGAGCTGTGATATAACTGCATGCGTACAAGCTCTCCTAATAGGCTTTGTGCATACATCATAGCCTAATGTTACCAGGTGAAATAGTTGTATGGCACTGCAGTTGCTTTATTTTGCCAGGAGATGGCGCAGTTCACCATCAAACCACAGAGCGTGTCATTATTGTCTTACTTTTGTGTTGCTTCCATAAAACAACCTCAAAATGAAACACAAAGAGACTTAGTATTAAGCTATTTTTGTCAAATGTCAGTGTTATGAAGAGCTGCACTAGTAAAAATGTCTGTGACACTGACATGCACGCACGCACACACACACACACACACACACACACACACACACACACACACACACACACACACACACACACACACACACACACACACACACACACACTGTAATAACTTTAATGTAATGTAACTAGAAAGATGCAATTGGAAATTGCAAGTGTGGTTGTCGTGACTATATTCTGCAGCAAGCTAACTGTCATGTAAAACCATACCAATCCTCGAGCTAGCACCACTCCTCCATTGAATTCAGAATGCACTTTTCCCCCATTGAATTCAGAATGCACTTTTCCCCCATTGAATTCAGAATGCACTTTTCCCCCATTGAATTCAGAATGCACTTTTCCCCCATTGAATTCAGAATGCACTTTTCCCCCATTGAATTCCAATTGTAACTCTGAAGAAGAAGAAGAAGAAATAAAGTTTCCCCCAGACTATAGTGTGTTGCCCTGTCGGGCAACACAATCATCTATACTAGATGTGTGTGTGTGTGTGTGTGTGTGTGTGTGTGTGTGTGTGTGTGTGTGTGTGTGTGTGTGTGTGTGTGTGTGTGTGTGTGTGTGTGTGTGGGCGGGCGGGCGGGAACACAGTATCTCTGTAGCCATTAAACGAAACGGGTATTTCCTACATTGATGCTCCTACATATTATCATTTAAGCAACAGTTAAAGTTACTTTCCATCCCTCATATACTGTGTGCACAGTGCACATCCCATAACCCACACACTGCACATCATTTCGGAGCTCATATCTTTGAACGGGTAAGGGCTAGTTTATAATAATTGTCTGTCCCGTACATGTTTTTTTTTTTTTTTTGAGGATTCCCATAGATTCCCAAAGAGTGGAATTGTCTGTCCCGTACATGTCCCGTGTATGCAGAATTGAGGATTGGTCAAGCTTCACATGACAATTTGGCCCTCCAGACAAAATCATTTATTAATTCAGAATTCATAAAAATATAGAACTAAAGCACATAGATCTAGAACACAGAATGTATAGATCTAGAACACAGATTTCATAGCTCTAGAACACATAGAATAAAAGTTCACGCTTCACTTCGAGGTTTGATTTTTCACTTTCCATATGTATTCGGATGTAATGTTCTTGGGTATTAAACCAATCTAGTTTTTAAGCGGTGCTAACCACTCCTATGTCTGGCTTTGTGTGTATGTATGAGTGTCCGTATGAGCACGGAACTCCATGTATGGAGATAACTGACGTCACAGACAGAACTATCTGTATGAGTGTCCGTATGAGTAATATGACTAATAACCATGTCCTTTGTTTTTCCAGCATTGGCTGCAAGGCAGTAGGTCTGACCCCAGGCTGTAACTGCATCAACAGCTGCTTGCATCTGCCCTGGCTGAGATGTACAGTGTGAGTCAAATCATCTTCATTTTTTATTGCACCATCCTCAAAAGTAACTATTTGATTGATTGATTGATTGATTGATTGATTGATTAAAAACTTTATTAGAAATTTGCTTAGGAAAAGGTACTGTTTCATGACGGTACAGTTCACTGGTTCAAGGTAAACTAAAAGGATAAACACAGCAAGAAAGATTTTGGTCTTTGGACTCGTATAAGATTGAATGACAGACAAATAAAACACAGTACTATGCAGAAAATGTACTTAGTCTGACTTTATGGATCTCCACATTTGGGCTGACCCAGAACTCCTTATTTGGGCATGGCCTACTCTTAGTGACACGATTAGAGCGTCACGGCCGGTCAGCTTAAAATCTTACGCAGTCTCAGTGAGGTCCCAGATTCTGTCCCAATGCAGTCCACGAGTAATAGCTGCTTTGATGATCAACCGGCAGTCATGGAAGGAGTCATGTCCCAATCGTCCAGGACTCAGGTCATCTCCTGTCCTGAGTGTCCGTACGCCTTCACGTCTCAGGTCTTCTACCATAAACACTTGAAAACGAGCCACGAAAATCTATACTGCCAAATGCTGAAGAATGGACAGATCCCCTCTCTGAGCCACATCAATACCTACTGTGAAATGCTGAGAAACGGACAGATCCTCCCAGCAGCCTGTCGGAAAAGCACCAGCTCTATAACCAGCCAGAAACAACCAGAAACAAGCCAGAAACAAGAAGGCACAGATGAACCAAGATCTTTGAGCTGTCAACAAACAACCAACACTCCAACTCAACCAAGAGAAGTAAAGAGACATCAGATGACTTGCGCAGATAAAAAAAGTCACGCTTGTGAACAGTGTGACAAAGGTTTCGGTCAGTTAGATGGCCTGCAGACACACCAGTGTACTCATCCTGTGGCGAAACCTTTTCGCTGTAAGCAGTACGACGAGAGTTTCACTCAGTCAGCTAGGTCCCAGAGTCACCAGCAGCTTCTCCACGCCGGAGGAAAAGGTTTTGACTGTAAATTCTGTGTTAAGAATTTCAGTGCCTTGAGTGACCTGAAGGCACACCAGCGTCTCCACGCTGGAGAAAAACGTTTCGACTGTAAACAGTGTGACCAGAGTTTTACTCAGTCAAGTAGTTTGAGGAGACACCAGCGTCTCCACAGGGGAGAAAAACATTTCAACTGTAAACAGGGTAACAAGAGTTTCACAGAGTCGGGTAGTTTGAGGAGACGCCAGCGTCTCCACACTGGAGAAAGAAATGTGTGACAAGTTTGGATTCGTAAGACAGTCTCACTCACGTCACCAACGTTGTCTTCTCCAACGTTTCCACTATAAATACTGGGATATGTAATTTCGAAAACACAAGACATGATTCTAAAGATCCAAATTGCCTGCAGGGGAATGTATCAGAGTGCAGTACGCCTCCAAACCGATGGCGTTGCATAGTTGAAAGCATATTGAGAGAAATTGGAGAAAAGTGTCTTTTATTAAACAATACAGAAGACACGGGTAATTATGCTTGAGCGTACAATATTGTGACATCCTTGAGCCTTGGGTAAGCACTTTATTTTTTAAATTTGAACTTTTGTGTAGACGTAAGTGGCAAATTGGGAGGAACTGCTCAAAAGCAGGTTGAGGGGCACCCGTAACTGTTATGATTTGACAGTTATGTTTCAGGGCTAGGAAAAGGCCATAGAAAGGTTGGTGCACTCCTCTTCCAGACCAGCATTGAGGAAACGCCCTGGGTGCTTCAAATAGATAATAGTTCAACTTATGGAGATGAGCGCCGGTCATTTGATCCTCCTGGTTGTGTCTGACAAGCCAGTAACCGACATTGAATCGTTACTACTAGTAAGACGCCTCAGGGCGACAAGCGACCTCGCCCTAAAGGTTGAGGTCGTGCCACAGTGATGTGGACATCAGGGATGTGGACATCAGGGATCTCCATATATGGGCATAAAAGGGATTTGTTCCAATGGAATCACAGGGATCTCCTTATCTCCATATATGGGCATAAAAGGGATTGTTCCCCGGCATCACATCAGGGAACTCCATATATGGGCATAAAAGGGATTCTGTTAATGTGACATCACAGTGAAGCTAGAGCATGATGTCAGAGCGGCAAACCTATTCAAGTAGTAACCGCTGCAACCTGCAGGATGGTCTGCAGACCAGGTCAAACTCCCTACTGCTCCAAGTGGCAGCCTTCGGAACTGACGGCCAGTCAGTAGAAGCACATAGGAAAGGAAATTATCATTGTGTAATATACTATAGGCTACTTTATTTATTCTATACTTACAGTAGCCTATATTAAAACTGGTTTGTTGGGATCTGGCCTGTTGTCCTCTTTTACAGTCCTCAGTCCTTTACACCATGTTGACAAAGTGACAAGTCATTTTCAAAGGAGCCGGTGACATGAAGCTGCTAAGAAGACGCTCAACACTTGTTGCTGTCGTTATCCTTGAACACAACCTGTCATGGCATCCATATTTGTTGATATATGGTTGCTATGGTTACATATATGTTGATATGAGATTATGGTTGCTAGCATTGCTAATCAGGGAACAATCTGACATCATAGACCTCCACTTTTGGGCGAGACGACCAGCCAGGAACTCTATATATGGGCATGGCTGATTCTTAGTGACATCATAGTGATGATGAGAGCGTCAGCCGTTCGGCTTATAAAACCTGATTCAGAAAGGAATGGTTTTGCATACAGAGCCTTAACAATCCCTCCAACGCCAACAGGAGTAACTACTCCACCAGAGACCAGGCAGACATCTTTTTGTCAAGTTCTTGCCATACGCCCCTGCAGCAGAAGTTTTGTTTTCCAACCTGACTTTATTTGAGTTTAACCATGGCAGAGGAGATCTCTCAATCCTGGTCAAACAATAAGGATGATTATGTTCTCAGTGATGTGATAGGGAGTGGTTCCTCGGCTGTGGTCCAGGCCGCGTACTGTGAGCCCAGAAAGGAGCATGTGGCCATCAAGCGCATCAACCTGGAAAGGTATCAGACCAGCATGGAGGAGCTTCTTAGGGAGAGCCAAGCTTTGAGACAGTGCCACCATCGAAACATCGTCCCTTACTACACCTCCTTTGTGGTTAAGGATGAGCTCTGGGTGGTGATGAAGCTACTCAAAGGTGGCTCTGTGTTTGACATGATCAAGCATACTATGTCGCACGGTGAACACAAGGGTGGCGTGTTGGATGAAGCCTGCATCGCCACCATCCTCAGAGAGGTGTTGGAAGGGCTTCAATACCTACACAAAAACGGACAGATTCACAGGGACCTGAAGGCCTGTAATATTCTCCTTGGCGACGACGGCTCCGTGCAAATTGCAGACTTTGGTGTGAGCGCCTTAGTGGATGGTGGAGGAGACGTGACCAGAAATGTTCGAAACACACTTGTAGGTACGCCGCACTTTATTGCCCCAGAGGTCATCGAGCAGGTACGGGGTTACAACTTCAAGGCTGACATATGGAGTTTTGGTATAACGGCCATCGAACTCGCCACCGGAACCGTGCCGTATCACACGTACTCACCCATGAAGGTGCTGCTGCTGATCCTAAAGAATGACCCTCCCTGCCTGGAGACGGGCTTAAAAGACAAGAAGGTGGTGGAGAGATATGGCAAGTCCTTCAGGGAGATGATCACCCTGTGTTTACAGAAAGACCCAGCGAATAGGCCGACTGCTGCCGAATTGTTAAAGCACAAATTCTTCACAAAGTATGCCAAGAACAATCAATACTTGGTGAAGACTCTTCTTCAGAAGGGACCGACGATGTTGGATCGATCCAAAAAGGTGCGCCGCGTACCCGGCTCCAGCGGTCGACTCCACAAGACCGAGGACGGAGAATGGGAGTGGAGCGACCATGAGCTGGACGAGGAGAGTGAAGAGGGGAAGACAGCGGTGGCAGCTCAGCGATCACGCAGGGTGAAGGACGGATCCCAGAATTTGGAGATTTCCCTGCCTACAGTTGGCACCCCGTGTCCTCAACCATCTGTTCCAGCCCAGGAGAGCACTGTGAATGCCGAAGAGACAGGTGAAAAGGCTATACCAGCGGCCCCTGCAAATACAGCAAGTCCCTCACATGGACCCCCAGCTGCACAGGACCTGATAGCATCAAGCATCAATGACGTCCCCATCAGCTTGGTGATGAAGCTGAGGGATGTGAATAAGGAACTCAGCAACATCAACTTTGATTTTGTTTCTGGCAGAGACTCAGCTAATGGGGTGGCTCAGGAGTTGGTCTCAGAAGGTCTGATTGATGGTGCAGACTTGGTCATTGTTGCTGCCAATTTACAGAAGATTGTTGATGATCCTCAGCACAACAGAAGTGTTACCTTCAAACTGGCATCAGGCTTAGATGAGAACGAAATTCCTGATAATGTCAACCTCGTGGGATTCGCCAAGCTCAGCATCAGCTAGTCAGACATAGCCTGGCTTAGCCAGACTATATACTGCAGCTAACTAACTGCAGTATCATCCAGCACCTATGGCCTATGTCACACTTAATTTGAACCTACTATGATACTAGTCTAAGAAGGATAATGAAACTTTTGTTTGTTTTAAAATGATTTCTTTTACCAGCATCATGTTAGTATTTTATTGTACAGGTAGGTTGATCCATCTTTATGCCTGCATGAGCTGGCCAGACATCTCTAAACTTCGGTACGGAATTGTAGTGTGGGATTCTTCATCTTGTTCTTGTAGTCTTCATCAAAGTGTTCATTCTGGGCCACAGTGAAATGGTTCTTCCAGTCACCAGCCTTTCCTGGAACATCAAGGTTCATGGTGTTCTTTATTAGTATTATTTTATGTCTTGTGTGCAGGTACATAAGAGTAAAATGTACTTGCTATTTTACTGCTATAGTTCTTCACAACATTGTAACGGCAGCATCATCATTAATAACGACTGGCCATCTGGCCAGTGATGTATATCGGACCAGTTACACATTATGGAGATCCATGTACTGTATATAGTACATCCCTTTTATGCCCATGCATGGAGATCCCTGTCTTCCTCCATATATGGGCATTCCCATATGAAGTCCTGTTAGATAATGGGCTTAATATTGATGACATCAGGGATCTCCATACATGGGCATAAAAGGGATTCTGTTAGAGTGGTTCCCATGACATCACAACATACAATATCTTTTATGCCCATACATGGAGATCTGAACCAGCCACACAGATATGGGCCATGTCTTGGCCATCTGGCCAGTGATATATATGTTACAGTATGTTCAAGAAACCAGTAAAAGTTGTCAAGGAGCACTCGTTTTGACGTTCACCACACACTAATCACCACCAGATGGCGACGTCAGCCACTGCTCTGCCATTCACCAGAGTGTATATAAGAGAGTTACGTCACGCTTTGAACTCGCCGCAGACCGGAAGTGTTTACTCTTTATTTACTAGCCTAGCCTAGCCTAGCCTAGCCTAGCCTAGCCATTAGCTCCATTGTAGTCACTTGGACAGGGCGTTTAACGTGCGCTTGCCCAGGCCTTACGGCCTGGGCATAAATATAACGATTGCATTCACCACGGCTTCGTAACTCGCGCGGCCGGCCTGGCCCGCTCTTCGCGGCCACTCGCGCCTGCGGCGCTCGGGGGCGAAGAGCAGGACCAAGGTCCGCTGGCCTTCGCGCCGCTTGGGGCTTCGTGGACCCAGGGGGGCCTCGTAACTCGTTTGGGCTTCGTGGATACAGGGGGGCTTCGGTAGCCGCTCGCAGTGTCGTGGACAATAGAGCGGCGCACCGCCTGGAGTACGTTGTTGAGGCGACCGCTTGCTCCGCCCCGTGCCGCACCACGAGTGCTCCGCGTCTCGAATGTGCTGTTTCTCTAATATACTATGACATATATATCGATGACATCAGGGATCTTCATATATGGGCATAAAAGGCATTCTGGGGATCACCCATATACGGACTTTTACATGGGTGATGTCACTTGTGATGTCACAGTGATTTGTCAAGGGAACCAACCCATAGACTGTAAAAATGTGTACACGGAGACAAGCTGTGACATTTCTCATGGTAAACTGCGACCAATCTGACTGATATGCCCATATAGGCCTATGGAGGTGACTGATTTGTTTGCTGATGCCATGATGACACATTTAGACAACACACTCCATATTTGGGTGTACCCGTAGCTGCACTGGGAACTCGATGGTCCGCCAGCTGGCCGGCCTGCTGAATATGGGGCTGTTAAGTATGACATCATTTTTTAGGCAGAGGAGCATTTCTGCCCCCAGTTTCCGTGAATCTTTTTACTATTTTTACTATTTACACATTTTTCTTCTCTTTGTTATTGAAAGGAAAGTGTTAGAATTATACTTTAGTCGTTATTTTTGTCTCGGATCTGTTGAAAATAGCGAGGGACAGAAAAAGCTCTGGGGGCAGATTCTCCTCTGCCTACAAAATGATGTCACAGCTTAAAAGCCCCATAGGAGGGACAATTAAAATCAGAGGAGCTCGGCTGTATCATAACTGTAGTAGAAATGTACTAATTATCTCCTCTATTATAGTATATAATAATTCACCTTTCCGCATGAAGGGAGATACTTTGAAATCCATAACGGAGTCAGTCGAATAGTTGGTCATTTTGTTGTTCTTCATATTGTCAAACTGCACGTCTGCTCTGATTCTCTCCTTCTCTTCGGCTGATGGAGACAAACCAAGAAAGGAGCACAGTCTGTCTATCTCTAGTCCAGTGTCCTGTAAGCACAAACAGTGATCAGAGAGAATCTTGTTTCTGTTGGCTAGTGGGGAGAATCTTAGTATCATCTCAAAATTCTGAATTAACCACTTAAACCCTACGTATATACTTATTTTGACTGGTTTCCCCAGGGGTCTATAGCATACATGGGCAACTGGCGGCCCGGGGGCCACATGCGGCCCCCACCTTCACTTCCACTTCCAAATTCCAAACATGACCTGCAATAATTCCGTCAGTCAATATTAGTAGCTTAATGACTAGTATAGTAGTATTAAAATGTATTTTTTTATGTCCAATGTATTTGTATTTCGGTTCATAAAGTTAACATGACTACATAACTAAATGCATTTGATAATAGATAAAAATGTTACATTTCAGGATTCCAATTTCAAAAACAACAAAAAATAATTCAGGATTCCAATTCAAAAGAAGCAAAATTAGCCGATCTACAAGCTCAAAACGCATCGCTGCGCGATGCGTTTTGAGCTTGTAGATCTGCTATTTTTGCTTCTTTTGTATTAGATACTAGAATGACAAAGTAGGATGTAGCAATATGCAATGTGGCCCTCTGGAGTGAAGGTGGAAATATAGTGGCCCTCGCCATCATCAAAGTTGCCCACCCCTGGTCTATAGTATATACTAGACCCCCTCAATTTTTACCTCTACACTAATTGGCGTTACCAAAGGCTGATCTACAATCAGATAGATTGGCTATTTCCACCGAATGTTCACCCCAGAATAAGGAAGCTATGGTTCATGTGGTTCAACTCAAACACATGCGCACCTCAATCAGATCTTCATAGAACATGTAGTGGAGTTTAGAGTGAGCCCACCAGCCAGTTACATGGTCATACCAAGATCCCCACACCACTGAAACCATAGAACAACAAATGAATGAACTTCTAGACAAGAAGATATTTGAAATCCATCAAAATGATCCCCCCTATAAACTGGCTGTTTCTATTACTTTTATTTCATACTCACGCTTTCCGTCCATGAATCTCTGAAGATAGCTGCTCCAGTCTTCTGGCTCTGGCTGGGTCATGTTCATGCGATCAAAGTGGAAATAGGACACTGCATTGTCTTTGGCATTACGAGCCACGTAGACAACCTATTCAAAGAAATCACTGAAATGACTCAACAGGCAAGCTTGCTAATAAATAATAATAATAACTAGACCAATTTAATCCCTTGGGGGAAATTGAGTTTTCAGCTTCTCCCAGCTGAGTGCTGCCCACAGAAGGGCGCAGCTGAGCAGGGACATGCTGGGCCCCTGATTCAGCCCGGGAAAAAGAGTTGGAGAGGCCCTCATTGCGCGCTATAGAGAGAGATCTCTCTCCATAGCGCTGCTGCTACTCACAAGATTTGTCATTTCAGATCATGACAAGTGACAAGCCAGTGGGCCTCAATTACATGAGTTATATTTCGTTGTTGTCGGGTGGAAACCTTGTAGGTCCAAAACCGTTTGTTTTGTATTTATCATTTTAAAGATGATTTAAACTAGTGAAAACAGCCGATCTACAAGCACACAACGCCTCGCACCGCGAGGCGTTGTGTGCTTGTAGATCTGCTGTTTTCACTACTTTTGTGCGACAGCCTTGTTTGATGAAGCAGGGATTTGCTTTGCGAAAAAAATTACACATTTGAAACTTGTAGATACGAGGTTTCTGCCCGACAGTGATGATTTACTTTGTTGGCCGCCCAGCCCCCAAAATGGAACGAAGGCAGACATTTTATTTTTATTTCTTTCCCTAATGGCCAGCCTGGACCGGCCGGGAATGGCCAGCACGTCCCTGCAGCTGAGGGAGCAGTTAGTTGTCTTGATTTGACAGGGCTCGAACAAACTCTGGGACCAACTGCTCCCAGGACAAAGGAAGAGCAATGTAATTTAATAGTTCAACTGTGACTGTGTTAACAAAGACATGCAAAGAAAAAACACTGAACCGATGATTGATGTGTGTGGATATACATGCGTGTCCAAGATTCAATAACTCCCTTACTACTTCCTCTGTGTATTTGATTAGATTGTACTGCATGTCAAAGTAATGGAGTTATAAGTTGATTTAAACATGTGTATAACATATATCGTCACTGTCGGGCAGAAACCATTTTTTTCATTAAGTAAAGCCCTGCTTCATCATACAAGACTGTCGCACAAAACTAGTGAAAATAGCAGATCTACAAGCACACAACACCTCACGGTGTGAGGTGTAATGTGCTTGTAGATTGGCTATTTTTAAAATGATAAATACAAAACGAACGGTTTTGGACATACAAGGTTTCCACCCGACAACAACAATACGATATGCTACCCTGCAGCCTTGCTCCCAGAAGGACTTTGGCACCAACTGGACTGGAAGATGGGTTTTGATGAGACGAGGAGAGGTGGTCAGTTTATCTGCCAGTTCTGTCCCTGTATGGAGGAATAAAGGTGAGCTCTGCAGGATGCTGTCAGCGGGAGTTTTACATCAACAACTTTAATATTACATTTATTTATTTTCTGTTTGCAATGTAACATATCGTCACTGTCGGCTCGTACCTCGTTTCAAATTTGTACATTTATTCGCAAAGTAAAGCACTGCTTCATCATACAAGGCCATTGCACAAAAGTAGTGAAAACAGCTGATCTACAAGCACTTATAGATCGGCTGTTTTCACTAGTTTAAATCATTTTAAAATTTTTAAATACAAAACAAACGGTTTTGGACATACAAGGTTTCCACCCGACAACAACGATATGTCTGAAGGTATGCTGCTATGTGTCTTGTTTTATCCGAAAACCTTGAAAAGACTCTCAATGAAATGTTTTTAATGATTGATCGTAACTGGATCATACTCTATGCCAATTTCCAAACTAATTACCTTTAATGAACTTTAGAATCAGTTTCTGCCTTGTTTAGAAGTTAATGATACTGGTTGACCATGTATTGAAAGTGTAACATAATAATGCTACAAAGAATGTTATACCTTCAGACATTTATGAGGATGAACTTACAACTAATAAAAACTCCAACCAATGAGAAGCATGTATGCGTTTATATTATGATAATGGAATTGAAGCAAGGCACTATCATTTTGCAGCATGCAGATAGTGAGACTGGGGTTCCTGATCAAACCTGGAGGATAAGGAGGATACATGACCTCCAGGAAAGGTACTCTGTCATAGATAGGGATGGACGTCTGACGCTCTAAATTTGTCCGGCCAAAATACAGAAGGTCTAGAATATAAGAGACCCATGTGGTGCCTGAGAGACAAGAGAGAGAAATAGAGAGCGAGAGAGAGTCACTGCACAGAGAGAGGGAAGGGTGACAAAAATCCTTAAATCCTGAGTCATCGCAAACATGATCCTTTTCATCTGAAAACTCTTGAGTATCTCTTTCACACACTCGCCTGCTTTAGGATATGTCACAATGAGGATGTCATCTGGTCTGGCCTGAAAGTTTTCAACATTCTCCCAGTTGTCTGTGAAATAGTTGATCATAGAGACTCCACGAAAGTCAAACAATTTTGGTCGAGGACGTGCCTCCTTCTGAAACAGAAACATGACATAATGACCAGGACAATAATGAGAGGTCTAAATGAGCATTTTTTTTAGAAGAAAATGAATGTTTGGGAAGTGGGCTTTTCATTGTCTCGTTAAAGGACAACTTTGTTTTTTTACAACAAGGGTTCATATTTTAGATTGTAATTAGAGAAAAGAAAAAGTTAGTGTTAAAATGTTTTCATTTGCTTCGTTCTATTGTTTTTTCGTGTTTACCGTGCTAAAATGTGGGGCATGCGTACGTATGGGGGCATGCATACAAGTGGCTAAATATGTCTTTTTAGACACAATAAGCCAGCAGTTTCTTTATTGCTATTTACAGTAACACTTCTAGCCCCCATAAGTCACATCCAAATGATCCAACCATGAAAGGTTGTGTTTTATCTTGGGAATGGGCTTATTCTGTGTAAAATTACATATTTAGCCACTTGTACGCATGCCCCCAACCACTGAAATAAGAATCTCTAAAACAATAGAAAGAAGTAAATGAAATCAATTTAACACTCATCTTTTATATTCTTTAATTACAATCTAAAATATGAACTCTTGTTGTAAAGTTGTCCTTTAAGGCAGAGAGCATTCTGATAACAGAGTGTAAATTAATGTGAACAAGCCCGTATGGCATAGATTCAAGGAACATTCAAGGAAAGGCAAATGTGTTTTTATAGCACATGCACCAAGGCAATTCAAAATGCACAAGACATAAAATTCATTATAGCCTTAAAAAAACTGAGACATGAAATAAAATACCATTGCACACTATCAGCAATAAACCTGTCCTTGTTAGGAGTATTGCATTGCATAGAAACAGTACTTAGTATTCTTTCTTCAATAACTCCTTGCAAAACTAACAGACTAGGCAAAGACAATTGCGCAAAATAGATAACATTAGTAACAGACTACCTTGTCCACAGCAAGTGACATGCTGACAATTCAGTAATGTGTCCTTGTATCTGAAGTGATTTCCTTCTCTGTTCTCTGCCACCGCTCTCTCATGTCTGGCTGTACCACATTCTTTTCCTTCCTCTTGTCATGTTATTATTGTAAGCTCTGGATGACCCCTCTCTCTCTCCCCTCTCTCTCTCTCTCTCTCTCTCTCTCTCTCTCTCTCTCTCTCTCTCTCTCTCTGTGTGTCACTCTTCTGTAGACCAGGGGTTTTCAAAGTGGGTGACGGGGCACCCTGGGGTGCCGTGATGGCAGTCCAGGGGTGCCGCGAGATCATTTGATAATATTTGGACACTTGAAAAAATATTTAGTATCATTTTAAACTTGAAGTACAAGTTATTGTCACTCAGTTCTAACCAAAATAACTATTATCTCAACGTTTTCCTCGCAACATAATCACTGTCGGGTAGAAACCTTGTATCTCCGATTTTCAAATGTGTACGTCTTTTGGTAAAGCAAAGCCATGCTTCATCATACAAGACTGTCGCACAAAACTAGTGAAAACAGCCGATCTACAAGCACACAACGCAAGGCGTTGTTTTATAGATGATGAATACAAACCGGTTTTGGACATACAAGGTTTCCACCCGACGACGACGACGATATGCTATAACTATAAGGTGCTGGGAGTGAAAATTATAATGTAGGGGTGCCTCGGATTAAAAAAATATTTATGGGGTGCCCTGAGACAAAAATGTTTGGGAACCCCTGCTGTAGAAGCCCACCTCCCTCGCCTTTCAAACAATAAGGTTCAACTTGTATTCATCAGATGCACATTCGCTGCAGTGTCCAGGTACAGGACAAACAAGAGATCAACATAAATAAAATATCAAATTCATAACCATCAAAACTTCCAAACTCATGTTTACCTCTGTGTCTGTGCTTGCGTTCTATACCACAGGTGTGTCTGTCTGTCTTTTCAAGAAGATGCTGTTACTCTGATGTTCAACAAACCCAGATGACAGATGTGTGCAAGAGTTTTTTCACTCATCTGGATTATTATTATTTATTTATTTAAGATTTGTTTTGGGGCTTTTATGCCTTTATTGAATAGGACAGTAGACTGACAGGAAATTGGGGGAGAGACGGGGAGTGACAAAGGTCGTCCAGATCGGGAATCGAACCGGCGACGCCATCAAGCATCAATACCTATGTGGCAATGCCTAGGTGGTATGCGCCCGGACCAGAAGGCCAGAGGGTGCCCCAGAACCTCACAATGCTTTATGAGCTATTCGTCACAACAAAGACCACTATTTGGGAGATGGGAGGAAATTGAGTCATGCATTGTATGATGAGAAACACATGGCTCCTTCTGAGTGTCTGTGAGGGTGTAGCCTGTATACTTTCTGGAGGAGGCTAGACTTAGCCCCATTCCCCATACAATATGCTAGGGCATTCACCAAATATTCGAATATTCGAATATCAAAGTCACTATTCGACATTGTTCACCGAAATCGAATATTCGCTTATTATTTGTTTTATTGTTTTGTCTTTAAAAATACTGTATATATATTTCTTCATGGTTTATAACGCTTGGCTATAGGAAGTCATAAGAACCCTGACAAGCACTTGGAATTGTAGGTATTACATTTAATGTGACTCGGTTCCACAGATAAATATTGTGAAAATAGCTGATCTACATGCTCACAACCACTCGCAACGGCTATTTTCACAATGTTCGCCTCTTGCTTACTTAATATTTGACAGTTTGGCCAGTCCTGTCGAATATTCGACTATTCGAATACTTTGAGGTCGAATAATTAGAATACAAAAAACTGCTATTCCTGAATGCCCTAGTATATGCACTGATCTCGATTCTGGTCCATACGTGCCATACTTACCAATATAAGGATCAGTCCCTGTGTTGGGGGGATATGGAAACAGAATAGGAGGAATGATGGTGTATATCTCACCTGTTCTTTAGGTCAGTGGTTGTCAAAACCTTTCATGTCAAGGACACCCAAATTGATGTTTATTTGGCGGCGGACCTCCATCTGAAGACAGGGACTACTACCATACAGGATTTGTGTTGTTAACATTTTACAAAAATTGTTTTAATTGGTTTAAATTTTAAATAAAGCATCTGCTATTTTCAAATATCCAATGTATATTATTGGGTTAAAGTGATTAAACTGATTTTGATATTATTTTTAACACATTTTGATGGGGACCCACTGGACCCACTATGACATACATGGGCAACTGGCGGCCCGGGGGCCACATGCGGCCCCCACCTTCACTTAATGCGGCCCTCTGGTTACTGCAGTGTGAGTGACTATTTTGATTTCAGCTGTTACAATTCCAAACATGCAAACATGACCTGCTTTTATTACTTCTACATAGTTCTACAATACATTAGTAGCTTAATGACTAGCACTAGACTTTTTCATGTCCAATGCATTTGTATTTAAGTTCATAAAGTTAACATAACAACATATAAATGCATTTGAAATTAAATACAAATGTTACTTTTCAGAATTCCAATTCAAGAATAGTAAAACATTATTTATGATTCCAATTCAAAAATAGCAAAAATAGCAGATCTACAAGCTCAAAACGCATCGCACTGCGACGCGTTTTGAGCTTGTAGATCGGCTATTTTTGTGGCCCTCTGGAGTGAGAGTGAAAATATAGTGGCCCTCTCTATCTTCAAAGTTGCCCACCCCTGCACTATGAGCACCACTGCTCTAGGTGGTTCTACAATGGTACTCAACCTTCTTTCCTTAGAGCAGAGTATGTAAGCTTGTCGATTTTCAAGCTTGTAGATTTTAGGGGACATCACCATCCACCAGTCTCCACATATGGGCATATTGACGCATGTTTGTGATGCCGCATACGTGATGCTCACCTCTCCATATATGGGCATAGTGACGTCCACCATCCAGGCATGTTTATGTTTATGTATGTGGATCTGGGGATTCACGTGGAAGGGTGTGGCTCTAATGTGGATCTCAGACTTCAGTCTCTGTTGTGACATCAGTCAGCTATGACATCAGACGTCTATGACATGTCTATAGCATATTGCTCCAAATGTGGGCAATATTTCAGCCAATCACAACCCCATTGACCTAATTATAAAAGTTACTGGATATATTTCAAGCGATAACTGTAGCTATACCACCATGCAGTCTCAACATGGCGAACCATCTTCGCTTCGTTGCTCGGACTGTGATGGTTCAAGAAGGCAACGTTGATGCAGCTTACAAGGCTTTGACCAGGGTGCTGGCCCACGACGGGATCATCGAAACAGTGAAGCGCAGGCGTTATTATGAAAAGCCTTGCCAAGAGAGGAGGCGGAAAAACTATGAGGACTGCAAACGGATCTACCACTCCGACATGGCCAGAAAGATCTCATTTATCTCCAAGACACACAGACAAGATGCCTGGGTGGGTTGCTAGTGACATGGACATGAGAGGATATAAATTAATCCGGCCATTATAAGGCCAGCAGGATGGAAGACCCTAAAACTTAATGCACCATACAGTGAACACTGGAGGAGAAGAAAATGAGAAAAAGTATACATCAACGGACAAATTGGGAAGATTTGCAATGCATCATAATACTTTCTTTCTTTTGGTTATTTTTCGAGTCATTGTTATTTTAAGTGTATTGTGGCATGAGCAATGCTTGTATGTGGAGAGCAGACTAGAGCAGAACATTGTGTGTCTTATTATATTGTTGGTGATTATGATATTACTCAACTATAAGTTTCACTGTGTGTGTATTAGTACGGATCTCCATGGAGATCTGTGTGTAATTAGCCACTTTTTATCAGTACGGATCTCTCCATGTATGGAGATCAGTGCTCATACACATAAAGTAACTGACGTCACAGACAGAACGGCCCATGTAAGGAAGCCCACGTGTGTCGTGTTTGCACCACTTACTTCGCACTGGTGTGATTTTAAGTTTTATAAATTATTGAAACAAGAAGACAGTTAACTCCTTTCACTCAACATCTGGAGTTGAACATATCTACATGATCCTGGGGAAAGAATAAATAATAAAAAAGGCCCTCACATCTAGAGTTTGGACGTCTATGTCACAGTGGCAATCCGATCGATGGGCCTCCTTTTCCACATGCACAAATCGTCGTTGTTAGGCAACGGTTTCGGTTGTGTCTGGCATCATGTTACGTTTCTGATGTCCACCATACACCAGTCTCCATATATGGGCATGTTTGTGAATTTAAGGACGGTTATGCTGCCTAGTGGTTCCCAAACTGGAGGTTGATTTTGGCTGGTCCCCAGATGTTTAGTTTAATATGCAAAATTATTTTCTCACTCAACAGTAAACAAACCAACAGTATGGATACAGGGTATCCGCACATAAGTGACAGTTTAATGACTTTTAAGACCTTTTTAATAGGCCTACCAAATTGGCAAATACATAAGAAAGAGTCAAACTAAATGTTGTCTAGATTTCCATTCCAAGTGCTTGTCAGGGTGGGGGCTTTCCAGTTCAAATATGATTATTTGTGGGGGCTCCCCATTTCAAATATGATTATTTTGTGGGGGCTCCCCATTTCAAATATGATTATTTTGGTGGGGTTGTGGCCTGAAAGGTTGGGCCTACTACGCAGTTGTTGCTGATTGGTCCAGTGGTCTGTGATTACTCTGGATATCCTCTGGATACACTGCCCCTCTCCTTGATGGATCGCCTTTTTGTAGCATTTGTAAAATGTCAACCCAAAGTAGTAGGCTATTTATCAACAAATGTAGGCTACGTCTTTAAAGCTTTCATACTGTTTAACGTATACATATAACAACTTACTATATATATATATATATATATATATATATATATATATATATATATATATATATATATATTCTTTTCTTTTTTTTAGTGGTTCTCAAACATTTCATTCATGGACCCCCAGATTGATGTGTTTGGCTGCAAGCCCCTTTTGAAGAAAAAAAAAAAAATATATATATATATATATATATATATATATATATATATATATATATATATTAATATAGAACTTCCGGTGTTAGAGCGGACAAATATAAGACTTCCGGTTTGATTCATTCGCCTTCAAAATAAGATGCTCGTAATCAATGCCATTGAAAAACGTTGAATTTGCAAATTTTATGTTCATTAAAAAAATATAAATTAGGCATTTGAACAAAGCCATATAACAAAAAATGTTTATGTGTAAAAAAAAGTTTTAATAACAAAAAATATATCTAAATAGATACATTTAGATGTATATATTTTTTTGTCATTAAAACGTTATTTTTACACAGAAACATAATTTTCGTTGTATAGCTTCAATTAAATGCTTAATCTATATTTTTAATGTGTATGTCATATACAAATTAATCGTTTTTCAATGGCGTTAGATGCACTCTTATTCTGAAGAGATCGACACCGGAAGTCTTATATTTGATGACACTAAATTTGTTCACAGAACATAGCCCCCCCTCCCCCTCATTCCGATAACAAACAGAATCTCTGTGGATTCATTCAGCAACAGCATCTCTCTTCTCTTGACGAATCGACAATCGAGCTGATCCAGTCATCTCAGATAACAAGTAGGCTATATCTATCTGCTGCGTGCCGCGCAGCACACTGTCTTTTCAACCACTCTCTCCGTGTGTTACTGTTAGCTCTGGTCCATCGCGTCTCCTCCCGGAGACGCTCTGACAGACCCGTCGGGAAATGGCTAGACTCGAGATTGTCGGCCCCTCCGAGCGCTCAACTTCAGTCAAAATAAACAAAACTATTTCACTACTCACCAAACCAAAGGTAGTTTTGCGTTGTTGAAACTCTATTCTCCGCGGTGGTGAACCTCTCAGCACCCCACCTACTCTGTAAAATACATTATTTTTGTCATGAAATAAAACGCACCCACCTCTAGCCACCTAGCGGCCACCGTAGATACAATGGTTCACAACCCGGAAATAAGCGGCGGTCGAGTTGGATGCACTTTATTTCATGCCAAAAATAGTGTATTTTACAGAGTAGGTGGGGTGCTGAGGGGTTCACCACCGCGGAGAATAGAGTTTCAACAACGCAAAACTACCTTTGGTTTGGTGAGTAGTGAAATAGTTTTGTTTATTTTGACTGATGTTGAGCGCTCGGAGGGGCCGACAATCTCCAGTCTAGCCATTTCCCGACGGGTCTGTCAGAGCGTCTCTGGGAGGAGATGCGATGGACCAGAGCTATGTTACTGTTAGCCATACGTTATAACTTTTCTAGATAATTATTTTGAAGACGTTTCGAGGAGAGGGGGGGGGGAGGGGGGGTTACTGTTTGAGGCCGTTTGGTCCTTTATAGTCCAGTAATTTTAGGCCAAAATAAACCTAAAACAAATTGCAATAGTAGCAAACTCAACTGATAGAGGAGGAAAAAACCCTAAAAAAGAGCCTTAGTTTTTGAGGTACCCCTACCCGGGGTAGAACAAAACGCGACATAGTTTTTTCATATCTTTAGGATGTCCACTTCATGAAATGGATTGTCCCAAGTTTTACTTTTACTGCAAAAGTCATGAAATTGATCCATGAAGGGACTCACCACATAGGCAAAAAAACGCCTAACCTGAAAGCTGGAGTTCCAAGTCAATCCTTTGTCATTTTCTACCTGCAGGTTGTTTTTACCTCATACTTGCACAGAAGGTCTACAGGTAGTGTCCTTACATCCCAGAACAATCAGAATGCAAAAATATGGTTCTGTTTTGAATCTGCAGCCTTTTATATAAGGACTTTCTATAGGCGGAAATTACATTTCTAAAGAATGTTCCCCTGTAAGTCTGGTGATAATCTTCTATAGGGGTAGAACAAAACGCGACATAGTTCTTTCAAATCTTTAGGATGTCCCCTTCATGAAATGCACTGTCCCGAGTTTTACTTTTACTGCAAATGTCATGAAATTGATCTATGAAGGGACTCACCACATAGGCAAAAACGCATATCCTGAAAGATGAAGTTCCAATTTAATCCTTTGTCATTTTCTACCTGCTGGTTGTTTTTACCTCATACTTGCACAGATGGTGTACAGGTAGCACCCTTACATCCCAGAACAATCAGAATGCAAAAATTTGATTCTGTTTTGAATCTGCAGCCTTTTATATAAGGACTTTCTATAGGTGGAAATAACATTCCTTAGGAAAAATCCCCTGTGATCCTGGAGATAATCTTCTATAAGGGGTAGTACAAACCCTGACTGTTTTTACTTGTCCTCTTCATGAAATGGATGGTCAGTAGTTTTACTTTTACTGCAGAAGTCATGAAATTGATCCATAAAGGTACTCACCATAAAAAAAGCCTACCCTGAAAGATGGAGTTCCAAGTCAATCCTTTGTCATTATCTACCTGCAGGTTGTTTTATCTCATACTTGCACAGATGGTCTACAGGTAATGTCCCTACATCCCAAGGCCTAATTCTCTTCACCTCAAAAGCAGCAAAAATGTTGTTCTATAAGCAGTTTATGGTAGTCAGACTTAAATGCAGTATGTATGTATGTACTATGTAGGCCTATATTCAGTAGAATACACTACACTTTAGTGTATATAATCAGCAGCCTTTTCTCATTTTCATTTATTTAGTTTATTTCTTTTTCAATCAACAACTATTTTGAGCAGTCAGTGACCAATGTTTGATTATTTGGCATGCAGTAAGCCAAAGATTCTCAGATCCTGAAGCTCATGCATGTATGTGCTTCGCCAGCTTGTTGAAAGCTGTTGTTTTGCTTATTCTGAACAGGCTGCTCGTTGCATTGCATCCAGTCAATGCGTGCCATGCTGGAAGACTCTCATACAAAGCCACTCCCAATGTGTTTGTAATATCAGACATCGGGATGTATTGTTGTCATGACCAGCATGCATGAAAATGGCATCTATTCCAAGGAGTTGTTGACTGACATAGTAGATGAGCAACACAAGTAGTACTGTACAATATAAACTAAAAATACTGTTCCTACGAAACAGTGTGGGCTTGCTCGTGACTATATTCTGCAGCGTGCTAACTGTCATGTGAAGCTTTTTTACTGTCTGCGACGGAACTCACTATATATAGGTGAGCCCACAATAATGATGATAATATAGTGTTCTCGCCTTTCAGGCGAGCCCACAACAATAAATAAAATAAAAACTCTTAATCAAATAAATTCTTAATTTCTTATGTTTGCCAACGTGACTATATTCTGCAGTGTGTTAACTGTCATGTGAAGCTCAACCAATACTCCAGCTAACACAACTCCCAGATTTGTTTCCACCAATTGCGCCTCATTGGCCCTAAAGGCCCTGCCTTTGTTCTGTCTGCGGCAGAAATATGCGGCAGAAATATGTGGGGGAACTCACTATATAAATAATGAGGATAACATAGTGTTCTCGCCTTTCAGGCGAGCCCACAATTAGGTCAGGGTCTGAGAACCTTTGGCTTGACAGATAGTCTACCAGAGGCTTCAGCATGTTCAAGACAATATGCCCTCACTCTCTATAGCCTAAAAAAGAAGGCAAAGGGCCAGGTGTGTTCTAGTCTTGATGAGCTCTGTCATCAACGACAGACATGCCAGTCTCACATCTGCCTCCCACTTAGGATACTTTTGAATGTTCAACAGGCTATGTACCAAACTGGTACAGTATGGTGCCACAATCATGTGCCCAAACCCCTTCTGTGGAATTCAGTTGGGAAGGGTTGGATGCTTAAGGATACATCACTACAGCCTGTCCTGTTCAAAAAATAGCCTGCACCAAGCAGTAAGAGACCTCACCCAGTACGTGCCTCAATGTCTCTCTGTGGGATTGTGTTGTACATAATATTGCTCCTGTATTTACAGTACATTGCCTGTAAACTAAAATAAACAAGAAATTACACAATCCTTTTGTGCCTTGTGGACCAGCCTTGACTGTGGAGCATTGTAGTGGCCTTGTGGTTGTAATCCACTGGGAACTGAATTCCTTCTTACCGTTTATAGTATAATAATATATACCATATTTATTACCATAACATAAATTGTAAGACAGAATTCAATTAATCCATTGACCAGCCATTGACCAATAGATACACAGCCGGATTATGTCACGAAATCTCCTGACAAAATTATGTCAGAATTTGGGAGATCACAGCTTTGTATCCATTGACCAGCTTTGCAAATTGGTCAGTCCCCCTCACACTCAAAATAGTTGTTGATATGAAAATATTGAAAAAGAAATAAACTAAATAAATTAAAATGAGAAAAATGATTATTTGGCATGCAGTAAGAATGGCACAAATATATACCTATACCTGAGAACCATCCGTAGATTCTATGACTAGTGTGTAGAGACATGGTATCAAATTGTAATCCCACTTCATTCTGTTGTATTTGAGGCACATACAGTATTAATAGATAGAGGAACTCTGAAAAAAACAAACTCCTGATTCACAATACAAGCATATTATGACATATTCTTCTGGTTTCTTTTGGTTGTTGGTGTATTCCCTATTGACAATCTGAATGGAGCTCGTTAATTTGTATTGATAATGAGCACCTTATCGATCCTGCTTATTGACCCGGGCTTTTATCGAGCCCACTGTTGAACGCTTTATAATATTTTGTGGGAAGATCGAGATGACAAATTCTGAACAGAACTGGTATCTTTTTTTTATTGGCCTTTTTTATTGGCCAGTTGTTGTGACTGTGAGTTTGTCTATGAAGATGAGAATTGACAAAAGTAAAAAACATCATTTAAAAAAAAATCATTAATTTGTGTGTGTTAAATGGCTATATATTATGAATAGTACTGTAACAATGTATTGATCGCCTCTTGTCTTGATTATTTAAACATGATGTCATGGGCCGCTATGCTTAATAACACGCTTGATAAGGCCAAAGCTTATTGATACCGGGATATCAAGTTTGTAGTAGGCCCTTGTTTCGAGCTCCTTTCCTTACCAGTAAGTGGAAATGGTGTATGATTAACTTGTGGGGATATTTCTGCACTTTCTTGGTAAATCACTTTTTTGCATTCTGATTATTTTGGGATGTAAGGACACTACCTGTAGACCATCTGTCCAAGTATTAGGTAAAAACAACCAGCAATAGAAAATTACAAAGGATTGACTTTGACTTGACCCTAACTCCATCTTTCAGGGTAGGCGTTTTTTGTCTATGTGGTGAGTCTCTTCATGGATCAATTTCATGACTTTTGCAGTAAAAGCAAAACTACTGACCATCCATTTCATGAAGAGGACAAGTAAAAGTTATGAAAAAACATTGTCATGGTTTGTACTACCCCTTATAGAAGGATTACAGGGGAACTTTCCATAGGAATGTCATTTCCGCCTATAGAAAGTCTTTATATAAAAGGCTGCAGATTCAAAACAGAACCAAAATTTTGCAGTCTGATTGTTTTGGGATGTAGGGACACTACCTGTAGACCATCTGTGCAAGTATGAGGTAAAAACAACCAGCAGGTAGAAAATTACAAAGGTTTGACTTGGAACTCCATCTTTCAGGATAGGCGTTTTTTTTGCTTATGTGGTTAGTCCCTTCATGGATCAATTTCATGACTTCTGCAGTAAAAGCAAAACTCGGGACAATCCATTTCATGAAAGGGACATCCTAAAGATATGAAAAAACTATGTCGCGTTTTGTTCTACCCCGGGTAGGGGTATGGTCAACTTCTGGCCTATTTTTTCCTCTACTATGATTCTGTATCCTCATTATGTCCTTTAATAGTGAGGGGGAAAAAAGTCCCAAGGAATCCCATGGGGGCAAAGTTTTGAAAACGACCTACCTACAGTACCTTCACTTACACTATAAAGGAAAAAATAATGACTCCCAAAAAAATCTGCTTTAAGTGGGATGTGAGGGGTCAAACTAGGGGGTTTTAATTATTCTGAATCCATTGCAAGCATTTGTTTTGCATGAAAAACATTCCTTGGGCAAGAAATGGCCCCTCAAAATGATGGTTTAGTGATGAGTCATCAATTTTCACAGTCTTTTGGGGTCCGTTTTTAGCCCAAGGAATGCTTTTCATGCAAAACAAATGCTTGCAATGCATTCAGAATAATTAAAAACCCCTAGTTTGACCCCTCACATCCCACTTAAAGTCATTTTTCCTTTATAGTGTAGTGTATAGTAAGTGAAGGTAGGTAGGTCGTTTTCAAAACTTTGCCCCGATGGGATTCCTTGGGACTTTTTCCCTCACTAAGGACATAATGAGGATACAGAATCAGTTGAGTTTGCTACTATTGCAATTTGTTTTAGGTTTTTTCATATAATGACTGGACTATTACTGCTCCACACATGCAGAAATGCAACGCATTGCTGAAACTGTTCTCTATCTATTCGGAAACTCCTGGGGATGTGTCAGTCCATATTTATATTATTGTCTTGGAATCTCATGGCTTTTCCTTGTTTACCACAATGTTGGGTGCACATGTCACGTGACGTCACACGTGTGTGTGTGCGCGTGTGTGTGTGTGTGTGTGTGAGAGAGAGAACTTGCATATTTCTGCAAAATGCACTTGCAGTTCCACTTTTGCTTTGGCAATGTTAACATTATGTTTTCACAAAGGATGCCTTCTCTTGGTTCTTTAAACTAGAGGTTCTCAAACTTTGTCATAAGGACCCTCAAAATAATATGTACTTGACTGCAGACCCCCATCTGAAAATATTTTGTGTCGGGGATCCTGATACAAGATTTGTGTTGTTTATGTGTAAAAAGTAGCCTACACGTTTTTTGAAAATATCAGATGCAGATCTACCAGCAACTATAACTGAATAGTTGAGAGGGAATTGCATTCACAACATTGTTATCTTCTTCATCAACTGCATCATCTGATAGTGTTAGAGTGGTTACTGGTTAAACTGATTCTAATGCTGATTGTGATTTTATGTAATCTATCATTTTGCTGGGGACCCAGGACCCCACTTTGAGAACCACTGCTTTAAACCATTGCATGGTTAAAACATGGACATCATCTAAAGTTTTCATATAATCATACGCATATTCAAATTCCGAAAAATTAAAAAGTAACCTTTCAAGATTAAAATTCAAACGAAGATCTACGAGCTCAAAATGCAACGCATCACAGTGTGCTTTGAGCTTGTAGATCGTCTCTTCGCTACTTTTGTGTCACACTGTAGTGACTACAATGGAGAAAAAAAAGTTGGCTGTTATGGCCGGTTTGCCATTGGCATTAACATGCATTGACAACGCCTGTTTTTCTCTTTCCCAAAATGTTATCTGTTTATTAGCGTTTTGAGGTAAATGCCGGAGATCCGGGCTATGAGATCTTCGTCGCCATGGTTACACCCCCGCAAGCTATGAGATCTGGAGCTGGCCACGAAGCAGGGACTACAGGCATGGACAGGACAACATAGTTTTCACTTAACGCACTCACTTAACTTTTAGAACTACTCCTAAAACACATCCCTCCACCTGAAACGGACATCACTGCCCTTTCGCACACGCAATGACCAGCCTACACGCGGCTTCAGCAGAAAAAGGTACTCATTTAACTGCTTAGATTTGTGTGTGTGTGTGTGTGTGTGTGTGTGTGTGTGTGTGTGTGTGTGTGTGTGTGTGTGTGTGTGTGTGTGTGTGTGTGTGTGTGTGTGTGTGTGTGTGTGTGTGTGTGTGTGTGTGTGTGTGTGTGTGTGTGTGCGTGCGCGTGCGTGCGTGATTACGTTGCAAAATTAATGAATTAATGAATCATACAGGACAGCTGTGTTGCCAGATTTTGCAAGAGAAATAATCAACAAGGTCTATGAAAATAAGCCCAAAAAGAAGTGACTATTAGGCTACATGAGCACTATTAAACCTATGCATCGGGCAGATCTACAAGCTCACAACAAATAATAAACAATCCGCAACTACCAATATTTACAGGCATTTTT
The DNA here is from genome assembly GCF_963921795.1 of Nannobrachium achirus. NCBI lineage: Eukaryota > Metazoa > Chordata > Actinopteri > Myctophiformes > Myctophidae > Nannobrachium > Nannobrachium achirus. The sequence continues at coordinate 61,483,161 of NC_137818.1, forward strand.
ACAAAAAACAAGCCCAAAATCGCTTAATAACGTTCAAGGATGTACTTTATTGTTAAGTCTTTTGTACAGGTACATAGGAGTAAAACTTATTTTTGTTTGGCTTCCATTCAGACAATGCAGTGGTATACGGTATATAAAATAACAGCAAAACAACAAAATAATAAGCAGACATGGCAACACTGGTCGCTAAGCAACACATTCCTTCATTTCATTCAGCGTACCTGACTTTCTCTTTTCTCTCCCTTACCCCGCTCCCCATTAATGGAGTTTGCATGCTACTATATTTATATGAAATGAGTACAAAAGGACCCCAATGTAAACAAGCCATTGAGCTTTCTTGTGGTTTAAATCCTTTTAGTTGACGCTTCTAATAAAGTATTCAATCAATCAACCCAATCACTCAACACCAGTGCCTACAACTACACAGTAACACCCTCTAGTGCCTTACAATATCCTCTACTTTCTTTCCAGAACATGCTGTTTTTGAAGGTGACCCTAACCCATCAACATCCAGTGGTGAGGCTCCTCCATCTGCCCCATATAAACGCAAAATGCCAAAGAGACGACGCAAGTTTTTCCATCCAAAAAGGAAATATTCAGGTATTGTACAATTGCATGTCTACATTTCCCTATACAAATATTCCACACACCTAACAACACAGGAAAGCTACTTTCACCAAAGACATTCAGGAAAGCTACTTTCACCAAAGACATTCATTACATAATTGAATATTGGTTCTCCTTACATTTTGGTAGGCTCCCTTCATTTCCTTACCTGACTCCACCAGATGGTGGCGTATTGGTGCTATACCAAACAGCGCCCGGTTCAAACCAATCAGCGGCAGCTACGGGCGAGATCAGAGCGAGACGGGGTGTGATTGAGAAGCGCCTGTTGCAGTTGCACTGTAGTTCTTTCACTAGTCATCTTTGCCGCTACCACGAGCTGCTGGCAAGCCTCTTTTTTTCAAACGCACTTCACAGGCCTCAATCGCCATCGGGGGACTGCGACGTGAAGTGCGTTTAAAAAATGAGGCTTGTGTTTAGCGTTTGCTTTCCTGCCGGCGCAGCTACTATACGTCCTGCAGACATGTCAATATGAGTGGTTGGAGTTAATAGCACGCCAAGACTGTGATAGAGAGACGGTCCCATCCAATCACCTGCCAAATAGCTTGAAAAAAGGGTTCAGGGTTGGTACTGAGCGGTTCCAGATAGAGGCTTATGAGGAACTCAGTACGCCACCATCTGGCAGAGTCAGGTTAACGTTTCCTCTACTGCTTAAATATTTTCATGGGTACAGAGTTACTTTCAATCCCTGGCACACTGTACACCGCCCAACAAATAACCCCAACTCTGAACATAGTATACTTTGACTGCTCATACATATCCCCAGGTATGGACTAGATCTTCATGTATTATTACAACTATTAATGCCAGAACACCATGTATGGGCATAAAGATCTGCCCAACGGGCACTTCAACATGGAACACCATATATGGGCATAAAGATCTGCCCAACGGGCACAGGACTAGTTGTGATATTAATACCCAAATTCTGACATACATGCCATCTAACTTCGCAGCTGAGGACCGTGAACGGAATCGTCTCAGAAATGCCAAGAGATGCTCATTGGCAGGTAAATACTGATATTTTCCCATTTACACAGTAATTTGTGTCCATGACACTTCCATGCTATTTCTATTAAGTGAATTAATATATAATAATCAGCATTGTCAACAGTGATCTACATATGACATAGTACAGTATTTTCTGGACTATAAGGCGCACCTGACTAGGGGACGGTCCCCTTTTCCGAAACACCGTTATTCCGACGGACCCCTATTACGAAAATAAAAATAGAGACACCTCTATTACGAATATAGGATTCTCTCCCCTTCGCTCATCCCCCCCCCCTCTCTCAACCCCCCCTCACCCCTCGCGCTCATTACTTAAAACAGCCATCACCCCCATTCCCTCTCTCAATGATTTGTATAGGACTCTCTCCCCTTGCGCTCACCCCCCCCCCCCCCCCCCCCCTCTCTCTCTCACTTGCTCGCCCGCTCCCCCGCTCCCTCTCTCTGTCTCTCTCTCATTTCAGTCTCAGTTTGCGATGCACGCAATGCATGTAAACTAAAGCCATGGGAATTAAGGAATGCACGCACGGTCAACAATCAACCCATAAACAAACATGATGATACAATTGATTTAAGTTCTTTATGAGGAGATGCCATGGAGTGGAGACAGTATAGGAAGAACACCACCAAAGTCTTTTAAACTCTTCCAAAGTTGCACAACGTGCGCATGGATTCATGCACTGTGTCACCACTCGACAGTGAGTAGCCTACTGAGTAGCCTTTTTAATTAATTGCTGGCCAGATGAATCTATCAACCTTATGAAACAATTGCGCAGACCCGCGCAATTGTCAAGACGTATTGTATTGTTATTTGTTGCCATGAAACATGATGCGATAGCCTACAGAAACACCTTGTTGTGAAAGAAGTGTGCCACATATGCAGACACAGCCTGCGCGATTGTAGTCCAATTAATTCCATTATGCAAGATTGAAGCTGTTTTTTTTTGTTTAGCCTACTTTTCATTCAATTCGTTTTCAGTCCCATGCAGTAGGCCTAATAGGCTACTTTAACTGTTGCTATTGGCTGTTTGTGCACCTGCTTGTAATTTATGCATTACAATTATTAAGTCCGGTATTTTTTTCAGTTGTCCGGTAAATTTTAATCATGCCGGTCACGGTGACCGGCAGTTTAAAATCCTAGTGCGAAGTCTGATATAGGTCTATATACAAGGAATTCATGATCATATTATAGCCTACTGTTACCCCTACTTCTGCTGCTGACATGACAGTGAAATTAGAATCATTAGGAGAGAGAAAGGCCTTCTTCTGAATGTGTGAGTGGCTTATTGGAGGGCTGCATCTTTGATGCGGGCATCCGATAGTTACATTTCAACTATATTATTTTATTACATTGTAATCACAAGATTGATACAGAAGTTAAAGAGAGAGAGAGAGAGAGAGAGATAGAGAGTGCGCCTAAACACTGTTCGAACGGTGTGAACGGACTATAGGGACTCATGGACTAAATATTAAATAATAGCCTAAATAATAGGCTTTTCGGAATAGCGGGGTCTAATATAAAAATTGGAACCACCGTTACTCCGAACAATGCAAGTCAACGTTCGGAAAAACGGTCTTTCGGAGTAACGGGGTGTAACCACCTGACTATAAGGCGCACTGTCAATGAATGCTCTATTTTCAAACTGTTTTCATATATAAGGCGCACCTGACTATAAGGCGCACATAATAGACGCTACCATTGTGTTATGCATCCAACAGATGGAGCTATGCTAAAGGGAATGTCAATGTCAATGAATGATCCATATATAAGGCGCACTGGACTATAAGGCGCACTGTAGTTTTTTGAGAAAATTAAAGGCTTTTAAAGTGATAGTTCGCCTATTTTATAAACGCAGCTGTGTGGAGTACTCACCAGTAATGGACTTGTTCCAAGGGCATGAGTTGGTCAGCTGAATCCCCTGGACAGAACTGTGGTCATTTTGTGCTGAATTAAAAGTAGTTCCATTGAGTTGCTAGAACCCAATTTTTGTAATAAACTAATCCACAAAACCGCCGTCATTATTATTGTTGACTTATTTCTACTTCTACGAGTAATGCTCGTTCAACTTTGACCCCTCTGTAACATGGTACTATT